>NC_056751.1:335228511-335281011 GCF_019279795.1 Protopterus annectens | reverse complement strand
ATGTAGCTCTGCTATATCACATGTAGTCTTTTTCATGTGTAAACTACAATAAAGAGCCACGGCAAATTTAAATTAGCCTGTGTCATTACACTAGGAGACAGGCAGAGTTTGATAACTAGGTACTTTATGGAGGATAGAGTCTACCTGATTGGGAAATGTCCATTAGTGTTAGAGACCTCTGTAGTTGCCCAGTTTGTATGAAACAGCTCAGTTTTTGTTCTACTAACTTTTAATCCTGAAACCATAACAAAAGGTGTCTAATGAATGCAAGAGACTTAGAAAAAGTTGTTTTTCTGTAAATACTTGACTTAAAACCTACATCAACCTTATAAAGGATTACTTTCAAACAATTCATCTCATCTTTAGTATGTAAATAAGTACATCTCAAAAATCCTGTTGAGCCACTGATGTATTCAATAAACTCTGTTAAACAAGAACTATCCCACACGAATAGGCTAATCATGTTGTCTGTCTGCCTGTCTCTGTTACTTCAAGTCTTAGTGGATTTATTTTGTTAAGCTCTGTTAAACAGTCTGCTGAGTCTTTCCAAGAAATGCATATGTCATCCAAAACTGTAAAGTATGCGGTCCAACAATAAGAAAAGGTAGAATTTAAAATATGCAAACATTCCCATCTCCACATGACCATATTAGTGAGAATTAGGGCACAAGCTATGCCCATAGCTACACACTGGGTCTGTCTAAAGAGCTCACCCTCAAAAAAATTTGCTTTTAAAACAATCTCCATTAGTTCAACAATAAAGTTTAACCTAACTGAATTAAGGAAAGCACAACAGTTAAGTGCTTCCCTGAGCCAAGTTAGGCCCTGCTCATGTGGTATACTACTAAACACATCCACTATCTCTGAGGTAACAAAGCTGATCATTCCATAAATTATTTGTTGTATTCTTCAATAAATTCCAGGAGTCCTTCAAATATATGGACATAAACTTAGGAAGGGGGTTCAAAACCCTGGCAATAAAAATGGCAATAGGGTATTTCTTTGACCCTTGTTGTGTAGAGGGGTGGAGTCTTAGGAATACCAAATACAGAAGAACTCTGGGTTCTTGTATCAGTGAATTATGTAATTAAATATTAATTGAAAATTATTTAAACATGATAACAACTACTAATAAATCACTACACTATTACAAATGCCTACAAGTACTCCACCCCAAAAAATGCATTAAATGCCACAATGAACTCCAGTCTATTCATTTAAATACATAAAAAATACTATGTTAAAATTTTAAAAATATAAAAGTATATTAAATCTACATAGTTTAGAACAGTGCAGTGCCTCCATCTCCTGGCCAAATAACATTACAAGGAACACATTTAAAAACTTTGACAAATGTTTACTAAGTGGGAAACCACATAATCATATTATACAACATACAAACATAAACAGAGGGGTTCAAAACTAGTTCAAAAATTTGAGAACATTTTAAAAGACTTTTAAGACTTTTAAAAACCTATTACAGACTTAGAACTGATGTATATTACAATAGTAGTTACAAAGTAATTTTTATGTATTTAAATGAATATGCTGTTTGGAGTTTATTGTGGAATTTAATGCATTTTTTGGGGGGGTGCCTGTAGGCATTTGTAATAGTGTAGTGATTTATTAGTAGTTGTTATTATGTTTAAATCATTTTCAGTTAATATTAATTTAATGATTTGGCTATTTAAGAGAGTGTAAAGTGGGAAGGAATACATCTGATGAAGTCTTTGATTGCGGAAGATGAAAACTCTGTGACTCAGTTAAGTGTTTATGCAGTTTATGCTGTTTATGTGACTTTTTTATTTTCCATGGAATAAAGTTGGGTGTTGTACTACTTAATGGATTCAATGAGTCTCATCTTCCGTGAGTGTCTGTTTTCCTTGTTTTTGAGTTTGTGTTTAAGGCACTGGTCCTGTTCTTGGTTTGGTTATTTGTATTGGTAAGAAGATATGGAAGGTGATTCCAGTGTACTGGGAGCTGAGAAGGCTAGGTATGAGGAAATCGGCAAAATGAGGAAGTTGATTGTCAGCTCACTCAACTGGTGGACCTGCTGACACCTATTACTAGGAGTCGTATTAAGACCCTATTGAAAACAGGTTTCATTCTAAGATATTTTGGAAAGACAACTACTCCAATTCATATTTACATTTTAACAGTGAACATCTATACCACCAGAAGAAAGAGAGTATGAAAGGACAACTAATTAGGGTATTGAGGATGTGCAGTGACACTGACATTTTTGTACAGGAAACTATGTTCATAAAGGAACTATTTTTACAAAGGGGGTATCCCATTACCCCTATTGATAAACTAATTCAGGAGGTAAGGAGGGAAAGACAACAGAAGTATTACCCTTTGTTGGGTTTAGGGCACACCAAAGAAATAAACAGGTTTGTTGTTTGAGAAAGTTACAATTTAGCTTTTATACACATATTCTCTCCTTCTTCATTGGATGTGGAAAACATCATTAAAAAATACTGGGGAGTCTTGACAGTAGAAACGGAGATTAATCAAATTATTGAGACCCCCGTGTTTATTAGGAGAAGAGATATGAATTTGAAGGAGATGTTTGAGAAATATATCAACACGAGGGAACAAGTTAATAAAAACAGGAAAATTGGAACATACAAATGTGGTTTTTGTAACCAATGCAAATTTATGGCGGATAGAGAGGAGATTTTCTTGAGAGGTAGAGACTTAAATCTTAAACCAAAAGGGAATGTTAACTGCAACAGTAGAGAGGTGGTTTACTTGGTTACATGTGAGGCTTAAGTTTTTATGTAGGAAAAACCGAGAGAACAATGAGATAGCGGGTATACGGACACCTTTACAATGTCTCTCATGAGAAGGATAACAATGCATTATTTAGACACCATAGAGAATGGCAGAAAAGTAAATATATATTTTGTATACTGGAACAAGTTGTACAAGAACCTAGGGGGAATATTGGGAAGCTAAGCTTGAATGGAAGGAGTTATTCTGACAAATAAAACTGGATGCTGCAACCCCCCCCCCCCGGGTTGAATGAAATGATTAGTATCAACAGTGTCTTAAAGATCAGGGCTGCCAAGTTATAAAGATTTTGGTTAACTTTTAAATAAGGGACAGTTTTTACGAGTACAAATTAAACTACCTGGTACAAAAGGTTGACTATTTTTACTTTTACCATTTTGAAAACACACCACATGTATACTGGGAACGTTTTTTATGTTAAAAGGGATTTGAACTGGTCAGGTTGGAGCCCTTTGTTTTTAACATATTATTATGTTTTTTAAAAAAGAAATTTAAAGAAAAAGAATGTTTTTTATTATTAATAGTTGGTTATTAATTTTTTGCTCAGTTGCTAATTGGTAACCAGGACATGAGTGTAGGGGGTTATTTGATTGGCTGATGTTAATATAAAAGCATTGTGAGTTGGAAAACCATTGTTCTGATGAAGTATGGGAGATACCCAGATGAAAGTGCTTAACCTGTACTGCATTTATTTGTACTTGTTTCATGTGTTTTTATTATTTGGATTAAAAAAGTTTGTACTCCCTTCATGGTACATCTTGTTCTTTTCTGAGACTGTTTGGAGCTTTTGGAGGTTACTGCTGACACCTATTAGCCAATTGATGGCTAATTTCATCTCTAAAGCTGCTGACGCATGGAAAATGATGGAGTGGGAGTTGTTTAAAGTGATGGAAACACTTCAAGTGCTGAAAATATGGACACAGATTACCGGAAAACCACGAGGATATTAGTGAAAAAACATTAGAACAAACAAACATCAGTTAGGGGATCTGCCTAGAAAGCAGCTGAATAGAGGTGACTATTCTATTCTTTATCAGGAAAATGGTGCATTTACTTTTTTTTTTTTTTTTTTTGCAATTTCACTCAGAGACTTAAATTTAATAAACATTCAAGGCCACCGCAAGGTGATTATTACAATACAAATTTGGACAGATTATCTGAATTAATGTTTAAATATAGATCACTAGATATTGAAAATGCCTACTTAAAAGAATGTGTGCCTGTTTTCCTTGTTTCTGAGTTTGTGTTTAAGTGCTTTCAAGTTTGGAAATACCCCAATAATGTTAGGGAAGGGTCAGAATTTAATAATGAATTGATTACTATTTTTAATGGTTGTGGGATTGAAATTTTAAGGGCTGTTATTAAAGAAAATGATAGAATAAAAACTACATTATACAAATAAATTGAAGTATTGAATTTTACTATTACCAAAAACCTTTTGTTTACTGTGACTAATGAAAGAGAAAGATATTTTAATATAAGGAAAATGATAGAAGACAGATGTGATGGGTTGGTCAGTAGGAAACTTAGGAAGCTTCAAAGGGATGTGGTGGAGTATAAAGAGAAAATATGTTACCTTAAACCTAAGTCACCTAATAAACATTATAACAATAATAAGAACAACACAGAAGACTATTCTTCAAACAATTACTTGTGCTATGAAGGTGATGAACAATTCTGGGGTGAACAGCTGGATGTTGATAAAAGGCAAAGAGTAGGTAACTTGAAGGACCCTTTAGAGTATCCACCCCTTTGGAGGTTTGAGAGAATAAAAAACAAGAACCCACAATACAGCTACAATTGGAGGGAGGATGGGGGGTGGTGAAAGATGGTGAGGGAGGTTTTAACCACCCGCACATGGAGATTACTCCACTTTCATCTACTGAAATTTCTTAAAATAACTATAGACTTACCTGGAACAATTTTAACATTTTTAAATACAGTAGTTTAGAAATAACAACAGATTTTTTAAGCTGTTATCTAAGGGTCTAAAATTTATACCTCAAAAGAGAGGGGATCTAATTAAGACTATATTAGATTTTAAGCTATTTGTGAGAAAAATTAACTTGGACTTGGTAAAGTTGTCAAATTTATTTAAGAAGAAGATTAATAAAAATTTAAGGAAGAAAAATCCTTTCAATCTACCTTTACATCCACAGCTAAAAAAATTTGAGGTGCTAGTGCAGAATGAAATTAGGAAAGAGTTTTTGAATGGGAAATATAAATCGAATTTATCCCTAGGAGAAAAGGATGTCTTAAAAGAGCTTAAAAGGAATAGTAACATCAGAGTTATGAAACCCGATAAAGGTGATGGAGCAGTGATTCTGCACAGAATTCTTTATGAAGGGAAAATGTATGATACATTAGGTGATAGATACATTAGGTGATACAAACAAATATATTAGGGTGTCTAGGAATTAAATTAATATTTCTTACCAAAAAATAGATATATTATTGAGTGACATGTTGTTGGAAGGGTTGATTAGTGTGGGCACATATAACTATATAAGAATAGAGAAGCCTAAAGTGCCCTCTATCTTTGGACTACCTAAGATTCATAAGAACAAACTCAACCTGCCCCTAACACCTATAGTGGCTGCAGAGGGATCCAAAACTGCGCCTATTGCTAAATATTTAGATAAGAAATTAAAGAGGTTGTGGTTGAAAGAAAAAGAGATTTTAAAGGACTCTTGGGACTTTTTAAGGAGTTTTAATCAAGATTTGCTTGCAGAAACTATTATCTTCATCACAATAGATATAATCAATCTGTTTACTAGTTTCCCACGTGATAAGGATATGGAACTGTTTGACAAGGCTTTAATAAAGGAGAAGGGTATATCACCTTGCAAACATACTACTCATTTAAAGCTTATGGATGTAGTTTTAAAAAATAATTACATTCACCTTGGGGGAAAATTTTTCCAACAACTGTAAGGAGTGGCAATGGGCACTGCCTGCGCCCCTACGTATGCAAACATTGTATTGACAGCCTGGGAGGAAAAATGTATTTTGAATTCTTTATTTACAGATTGCTGGGTACTTTATAAGAGGTATCTGGATATCTGTATTTTTTGCACGGATACAATAGAAAGGTTGAAAGAATTTATTCTCTACCTAGGTGATACTACTGAGTTTTTAAAATTTACCTACACTTATTCTTTTGATATATTAAAATATTTGGATATACCAATTTAGAAAAGTGAGGATGGGTATAAATCTAGGATACATAGGAAAAACTTTTTCAAATTCCTACTTGCACTATAGAAGTGCTCACCTATTCTCACAGAAAAGGAGTATCCTTAAGGGACAATATGTGAAAGCTAGTCACATGACCTCAAGGGATCTTGATTTTGATGATGAATGTATAATTTTGGAAGTCGTTTTTAAAGATGGAGGTTACCCATTTGACTTAATACAGGAAGTCAAATGTGAAGTGGCGGGAGGGAGAAAAGATAGGTTTAGACCTATTTTAGGCATGACTGTTGTAAATGTGATGGTAAATGGGAATGACTATAATAGTCAAGAAGAAATATATAATAAAGCCTTTATTACTGAGTTCAATGGCAATGCATACAAAATTAAGAACATTATACTAACAGAATGGGAAATATTTACAGATCTGATGGATTTTGTGGAAATTTCTAAGCATCCAGTTAAAGTTATTTACAAGAGGGCAAGAAACGTGAAGTATCTATTTGAAAATAATCAGGTTAATGGAAAGGGGGTTCAGATTAAAAGGAAAGGCACATTTAAATGAGGTGCCTGTTCCCAATGCCCCTATATTTGCCACAAAGAGGAGGTTTACTTAACCTGTAGGGATAAAACAATAGAAGGGGAAAGCTTTTTTAAATGTAATTAGTTTGGTTTAGTATACCTTGCTTTCTGTGATCAGCGTAAAGCTTTTGATGTGGGCAAAACTGAGTGTAAACTTAAGAAAAGAATTTACGAGCACTATTATGATATTCGTACTAAAAATTAGAGCAACGCTTTGTTTAAACATACTAGGTTATGCCCAAAAGCAAGGTGTTGATTTTTTGTACTCGAGGAAGTAAAAAGTGACCCAAGGGATGGACCATGGAAAACAAGAATATCGAGAATTGTGGTGGCAAGTTACACTGCAAGCTAACTTTCCTAGGTATGAATGTTAATATTTCTATATCCTTACTTCTTAAAATTAGAGCAGCTAAATTGTAATATGCATCAGTTCTAAGTTTTTAATAGGTTTTTAAAAGTCTTGAAAGTCTTTTAAAATGTTCTCAAATTTTTGAACTAGTTGTGAACCCTTCTGTTTATATTTGTATGTTGTATAGTATGCTTACGTGGTTTCTCATGTAGTATACATTTGTCAAAGTTTTTAAATGTGCTCCTTGTAATAATGTTATTTGGCCAGGAGATGGAGTCACTGCACTGTACTAAACTATATAGATTTAATATACTTTTATACTTTTACATTTTTTAATGTAGCATTTTTATGTATTTAAATGAATATGCTGTTTGGAGTGTATTGTGGAATTTAATGCATTTTTGGGGTATTTGTAGGTATTTGTAATAGTGTAGTGATTTATTAGTAGTTGTTATGTTTAAATCAATTTCAATGAATATTAATTTAATGATTTGGCTATTTAAGAGAGTGTAATGTAGGTAGGAATACATTTGATGAGGTCTTTGATTGCAGAAGACGAAAATGCAGTGACTCAGTTAAGCGTTTTTGCAGTTTATGCTGTTTATATGACTTTTTATTTTTTGTGGAATAAAGTTGAGTGTTGTACTACTTAGTGGATTCAAAGTGATTGCGCCTTCCTGAGTGCCTGTTTTCCTTGTTTCTGAGTTAATGTTTAAGGCAGTGGTCCTTTTCTTGTTTTAGTTTCTTATATGTTATATGAATCTCATTCAAGGAAAAAACAGAATTCTTAGTATCATCATAAAACATATTCTGCATTTTATCCAAAGTTATCCATCATCACTGTCCACCACCTTTATCTGGTTTCATAATTCTTAGTTTACTGGAAGATAATTTTTTCAGATATTCCCATTCTTCTCCATCCAAATTCTTATGATAATATTTCATACCTTTCTAAAAAAATGTATATATTACATTTACAAGCTCTTTTAAATGCTTGAAGTATTATATTTAAGGATTGATTATATAAACTCGGTATCCTAAACTGACTAACATACTTAGCGGTGGTATCATTTTAGTTCTTAAAAATACACGCAAAATTTAATTTCCAAACAAAAACTTTTAACTCTATCAAAACATCAACCAAGTCCCTCTTGCTCTGGGCAATAAAGGCAAAACCTGTTTTGAAAGAAGTTAAAATGCTTCTTGGTAATCTGTGCACTGCTATAAAAAAAAAAAAAAAAAAATATATATATATATATATATATATATATATATATATATATATATATATATCATAACCCTGTTATACATATAAAATACCATCACATTTCTCCTCAATACTGTCAGACGTTTTACCTATAACTAAGAAAATAGAAATCGAACTGGACAACCAGGAAAAGTAAAATTTTTTATTGAGCGCTTTCATCAATTTTTAACTATGGCTTCTTCAGAATAAAATCAAGTTACACACTGAATCTTATATAACCAGTGCAATAAATCAATTAAAAAAAACTGTAAAATGTACATCCACTTTTTAAAGGTGCAGGCTCCCTTAATGCATTTTGCTAGCAAGTCATGCAAATTTTGACCATATGTGTTATATCTCTTCATAACTATATTTTCATAACCAAGAACAAATAAAATCAATAACATTCTTGTCATGTTTGTAAAAGACATGGAATATTTAAATGCAGAAGTCTGCTTTTAATTAAAAAAAAACTGCTGAGTGAAACCATATCATTAAGCCCTGGGCTAGTGGTGGCATTGACCCTCAATTGCCATAATAGTTCTTTATACTCCAGTAAATGGTGAATAGGGCCACCCCTTTCGCCTATGATGATCTGTTCAAGAGCTATAAACTTGAAATAGTGACCTGGGTGAAGGTTGATATGTTTGGCTAATGCATTTGTAATGTTACATTTGTCTGTATCATAAATATGTTGATAGATGCGGGTTCTAAAAGCATTTTTTGTTTTTTCCGATACAGAAGAGCATACAAGTCTGACAAATGCTGGCATAAATTAATTTTTTACTACCACAATTGTATTTCTGAAATAATCTAACCCATCCATAACCTTTGAGTAAAACCCTGTCTCCCTGTAATATGTGCTTACACTGCGTGCACTGCCCAGATTTAGTCATTTTTACCAGTCCGTCAGTGGTACTACTAAGTGGATTTCTTTCAAGGATATTCTTGATGCTGGTGCCCTTTCTGTAAACCACTATGGGGGCTTCACCAACCTTCTGACCTATGCTGTCATCACTGTTGAGGATGAACCAGTTTTTGAAAACAATGTCCCGAATCAGTGGGAACTGTGGAGTGTATGTGAGGATGAGCCCATATGGTTGTTACTGTTCTCCAACGGTGCACACAATCTGGTAATATCAATTCCTAATAAGGGATAGAAATGTCCCTCTAATCTCTTTTTAGTAACTTCTTCCAACAAAGGTGTAACAAATTCTTTCGGATATCTTCTTCTTAACAGCATACTCAATAAAACATCCCTTTCCGTCTGGAAATCTTCCATCCTGTTAACTATGCGGGCTAGTCTCACCCCCTGGCCTTTGAATAAGGATCTTTTTTGATGCACAGGGTGCCCACTCTCAAAATGGAGAAGGGAGTTTGAGTATGTAGGTTTGCGATAGATGGTGGAGAAGAATACGCTATTGATGAAGTCTTTGCTAATTCTGATATCTAAATAACTAATGGGGTCAGAGTTTGTTTCCATAGGGAATTTGAGGAATGTAGTGCTCGAATTGCAACTGGTGACGATCTCCATCCCAAAAAATGAGGATGTCATCCAGGTAACGACCATAAAATTTACAATGGGACATCCCTGAAGATGATAAAACTTGGTGCAGTTCCCACTGAGTCAGAACAATGTTGGCAAAAACTAGTGCACACGCTGCCCCCATAGCTGCCCCTGTGATTTGTTTGAATAAATGACCTTCGAAAGTCAAAAAACTGTTCTCCAACACAAGTTCCATTAATGTCCTTAATGTAAGTATTTTGGTGTGTGAAAACTTGGTCTGTTGACATAAGAAGTCATAAAACATTTCAATGCCTTCTTTGTGGGGAATGACACTAAATAAGTCCTTGACATCAATTGTAGTGAAAATGATGTCATCACTGAAATATTCCTGTTTGATTTTTTTCAAACAATCCCATGAGTCTCTGATGATATGAGAAAAAGACTCCATACAGTTCTTTAACTGGAGGTCTATATATTTGGCTATAGTTAAAGTCTTGGACCCTTTTGCATCCACAATAGGTCTTAAAGGTGGATGCAAAATGTTCTTGTGAATCTTAGGTATCCCAAATATTTTTGGGATCCTGGGGTTGTTGTGTGTACAATAGTTAAATTCTACTTCTGATATCTGCTCATTCAAAAGTAGATCCATAAGAACCATGAACATATGTCTGTATGTGATGTTAAGTTCATTACGGGAAATCTGCTGGTACCCTTCTCCAAATAAATGTCCTAACATGTTTTCTATGTACCTGTCCTGGTCCATGACCACAAGACCACCTCCCTTGCCTGGTTTCATGACTCAAATGGCTTTATTATGAGATATATTATCTAGGACTATGGTTTCTTTTTTGGTTAAATTTTGTAATAAATTTGAATTCCGACTTTTAGAAAGCCTGTCATTCTCAGACTATTTTTCTTGTAAAGCCATTATTTCACAAATGTGGTTGACACTTTATAATTTCACATTTATTCACTGAGTTCAGTATTGGTGGTCTTCTTCCTGTTCATCTCCTTCTACCAGCCCCAGACTCTGGTTCAAGGTCAAGATACTCTTGATTCTTCTAGTCAACTCCCATGCTTTTTTTTTCAGTCTCTCAAGCATGTTCCTTTGGAAAACTGAAAAAGATTTCACTGGTAAAGTCTCTCTATGAGCTTTATAAGTTCATTGAAGAGTACTAGGCTACTGACCCAAAGGTCTTTACAAACCTAGCGATATGTACCCATTATAATACTAGAGGAAGGATATTGCCTAAATTCAAGGTCTTAATTAGCAATGACTGCCTATATCTAGGACGGTCATAGGTGAAATCCCTGGCAGATATTTACAGTTTCCCATCCAGTCCTCCAGACTATGCTTAAACAGAGTCATAGAGGGGCTCTGTTTGATGCAGATTGGTAGCCTATTTCAGAGGATTGGCAACCTCTAAGAGACATACCTGTCTCTGCATCAGATCCTATTTATGTCTCAAGCCAGGTTTAGGTCCCTGGAGCAGGTGACTTGTGTCCCATTTGACTTTCAGATGTTCAGCATTTCCATTAGGTTTGGATCAGAGATTGCTCTGTAGGTCAAGCACATGTCTCCTCTATATAGTCTATATGCTACTGAGTACAGTGACAGTGATTTCAGTCTGTCAATGCATGGCCTGTGCTGGAAACTCTGAATTTCTTAGTTAGAAATCTGTGACAGCTCTCAAGTTGCTGCAGGTGCCTGGTAAGGTACATACCAAAGGGAGGATTGTGCTTAATTATTGGCCTGATGAGGGACAAGTACAGGGGAGTTATAACCTCTTTCACTCTTGAGGCAATGCCTTTGCTAATGAGGCATGCAATGTGGAATGCCTTCCTTACCATAGTAGACACATGGTGGTCAAAGTTAGGGCCACAGTCAACTTGCATTCTCTATTCTCTCACTACTGAGTTGGTGCTTAGGGTATTATTATTTATATGATAGACAGCAGGGAAATCATTTTTCCCAAAGGGGATGAAAATGCATTCTTTAGCACTGCGTTTGAGTCCATAGCTTTAGCACCAATCATTGGTATGCGTAAGTCCCTCCTGAAGTATATTGTCATCTTTTGGAGAATCAATGATTGCACCTAAGTTGCAGTAGTCAGTAAACTTGGTTAGCCACAGCCCCTCTGTTTTGGCCTGAACTTCTGAGCAGTATATTCCAAAAAATTGGCAGCCCAGCATTGATCCCTCTGGTACCACACTTGTGACAGGTCTGATAGTTGAGGTATAGTCCCCAACTTTGTGTGTGATCTGTCAGTGAGCCAGTTAGCAACCCAACTGACAACATAAGGTTGATATTCAACTGGGTGAGTTTATCAATGATGCCCAAATGTGGGATTGTGTCGAAGGCCTTGGCTAAGTACAGATAGGCTATATGCACAGATTTGCCTTTGTCTATGGCTCTGGTGGCATTTTCAAAGAAGTCCACCAGGTTTAACAGGGAAGACGTGCCCTTGACAAAATCGAATCAGGTCTGGTCAAGGGTTTGAAGGTTACCTATATCTTTATTTATAAGGTCCATGACGATTCATTCCATGGCCTTACAGATAAGGCTGGTTACGCTTATGGGTCTATAGTTCTCAGGGTCTGTTGCTGTACCCTCTTTATGAAGGGGGATAATGGTTACTGTTCTCCATTTAGTATGGACAAAACCAGTACACAGACTGTGGTTGAAGAGAGTAACTAATGGAGTTGTTAACTCATGTTTTAGACCATTTAAAACACAACCTGGGATGCCATTTGGTCCCATAGATGCTGTGTTATTGGCCTTGAAGAGAGCATTAATGACTTGATCTTTGGAAATGTGAGGTGGGGGAGATGTTGAAGGAATGCATTGTGGTATGTTTGGAGGGGGATGGGGGGTGAAATTTTCACCAAACCTGTCAGCTAACAGGTTAGCTATTTTCACTGGATCAGTGTGTGTGATGCCATCCATAGCTAGTTCAGTATACATCTGTGTCCTACCTTTTAGTTTACAGATATAGCTGAAGAATGCCTTATGGTTATCTTTAGCTATGGTTGCTAATTTTTTTTCGAAGTTGGCCTTAGAGGATTTTACAAGATGTCTTATTTGCTTGTTCAAGCAAAGGAGAGTGTTCTTCTAGTGCCGGGACCTCTCTTTTTTATTCTTTAACAGCAACTTCTTCCTCTTGTTGTATAAAATATTAATGGTAGATGTCCACCAGGGGGAATTGGTTTTCTTGATTATCTTGTTTTGATCCTATCACGTACAGCTGTTATGTCTATACATTTGTATAAGTGTTTGTTCAGGGCATAAGTGTATACCTTGGTATAGTTGTCAATAAGACCTGTGGGAACGTGTGCTTGGAAGTTGTATATGCCATCCCTTAGGATGGTATAATTAGCTTTGGTGAAATTATTTAGCTTGATTTCTCCTAAGAGGGGTTCAGGTATTATTGCTACTTCAAATGTGACTGATATGTGATCAGATTTAACCAGTGAGAGTCCTACACTTGTGGTGGTGTAACAGTCACCCATGGTGGTGAGGACCATGTTGAAAATGTTTAAGCCCCTTGTGGGGTTGCATACTATTTGTTTCAGGGCATTTGTGTTAACAAAGTCCCCTTGTGCGAGCATGTTGGAGCTTGTATAAATTTCCCAGTCAATGGAGGGATAGTTAAAATCGGCAATGACTAGAGTGGTTGTAATTTGACTGACTCATGAAGGTCCAAATTAACTGTGTGGGTATCTTGATTCTTTGAAGGGGCCTATAGCTAACTATGACTTGAAGGATGGTCTTACCCACAGTTAGTTGAACTTGGAGTAACTCCATGGAGTTTTCCTGTCTAACCAGTCTAGAGGTGTATTTATCTTTTAGATTCATAGATTCATAGATTAGTACTAGGCTAACTGCCCTTGTGAGCCATTTTAAGCCTAGCCAGTTATCCCTTGTGAGACTCAAACCCTGTACCTTGTGTTTGTAAGGCAAACATCTTAACCATTAGGCCATCCTCCCACTACATAGATTAGTACTAGGCTAACTACCCTTATGGGCCATTTTAAGCCTAGCCAATTACCACATGTAAGAATCAAAACTCTGCACCTTATGTTTATAAGGTAAGCACCTTAACCATTATACCAACCTCCCACCCCTCATGATACTCCTCCTCCTTTGGTTCTCACATGTTTATTTTGCAGTCTGAAAGTGTGGAAGACATTGTAACCTGGCAAGGCCGGGGTACTTTCTGCAGACCTGAACCAGGTTTTTGTGACTGAACAGACATCAACATCCTCTGGGGAGAGGAGTGCTTCAAGAGAGTTCAGTTTCTGATTTAAAGTCCTAGCATTTAGTGGCTTGACCTTTAATTTATTTGTGAGAGATATTTTCATGTCAGAAATTTTGTTCTTGAGACCTTGCCTAGAAAAGGCACTATGGGGAGGCAAGCAAATGCATTAGCTGAAAGCTTACAGGTGACAGGTGAAGACTCTCTCTGGCAAAGCAGTGTGGTTTATCTACCATGTCATCAAGGCTGACAGGGACTGGATACCCTAGGAATGACACCAGAAACTAAGCCGATTGTTGAAGTCAATCATGTTTTGTTTATATTGTGGTATCATCCTAGGTGAGGATAGAAAGCTGCTCAGGGCTAGGGACATACCTGCTCAGTCATGTATTTCTTTATATAATCCATTTTGTTATCATAAGAATTAGAATTGTAGTCTCCTTCTGTCTGAAGGTTCACTTTTTGTCAGATACACTTTTATATTTCCTACTAAGCCTGTTTTGCATCAAAAATTGGTTTGATCCTCAAGAAAAAAATATTCTGCAGACAGCTGACTACAGCAGCTTGACTTACATATCTACCTCTTGACATTCCCTGATTACTGGGATAAATGTGCTTCTCTCCTGCCTAGTGAACAGTGAATAATCATTTTCCATAAACACTCTACTTTCTGTAATGTTTAATATTTTTCATTCTACCAGTTTTGTCAGGATTAATTATTTCTGCAAGTACGATTGCATCTTTACTAACACAGGTCTTGGCTTTTACCTCCTTGCAGGTTTGGAGCATACACATAATGTGCCCTTTCACTTAACAAATCAGGCTGTGGAATACCAGTCCATTTACTTATTTGTTCTTTCATAAAATTAATACAGTCTATTCCTTCCAGTTTCTCAGGTATAGTAGAACATTTTAGGTTTTCTCTGCATGCTCTTTCCTCCAACTCTACCAATTTTTGAAACAGCTCTTCTTGACCAGCCTTTTCTCAATTTTGACCAGTGATTTTTGCATTTTTTTTTCATTTCATCTGAATAGCTGTTTAACGCTTATTCCATTTTTCCAGCCTTTTGTTATTTCAGTTCATATACTCTGTCAATGTTTAATTTATTTTAATCAGCTCTGAGCACATTTGACTTATTTTTCCTCTAAATTACTTTATATCTTTTGTACCAAAGCTGGAGCTTGAACTGCTTTAAACTCAACAGCTGCAGGATTCTTCCCGGTCAGTGCTTTCTCTACACCTTTTCTAACTGATTTTCTTTTACACTCTCTAAATTTCTTTTTTATTGTCACCCAGGCAGTGTACTTACTAGCCAGTAACTGATTTTTACTAAAACAGGCAGAATTACTGGCTCTTACCTATCAGTTTCTTTTTCACAATGGGAGAGGTGAAATTAAGCTGTTGATCAGTGGGCAACCATCTTTGAAAGCCCATTTAAACCATACTATTGAGGAAAATGACAAGAATGATATGGTTTTACCAACGTGGGTAAAACTTCAGTCAATTTACAAACATAGTGAGAAATAACATTAAATGGTTTCAGGAAATGAGGACAATGGAAGATGTGGTGGTGTGTGCAGGATTAAGTGCAGAAGGTACTGACATTCTGTATCAGAAGGACATGTGTCATTACGAAGCATTAAGCTTTTCTGGAAAATAGACACAAGACGGCATGAATAATAAAAATAATAATGAAATATAAGTGATGAGAAACATGAGGAAGGCATATAAGTATGCCGGAAAAATCCCCAAGAAAACAAAATCCCCCAAAAAAACAGACAAGTAAACCAAAGCAGGTCTAGACAAGTTGGTGTCCAGGAGTATCAGAAATGAACAAATAAAAAGTATTTATATCAAGCAGAAAAGAAAAATCTTCAAAAAAATTCAAAACTGCAAAAGGGCTGGGAAAGTATGAATGACACAAAAGTACCAAGCATGCATAATGGCTTTTCCAATGCTCTGTTTATTTCTTTTGTTTAATTATTTCCTTTGTTAACTGGGTAAATAAACCCATCCTAAACAGTGGACTGTTGTAAGTCTCTACCTAGGTTAATTGGCATCAACAAACATATAGCTGTACACATGTAAAAGAAAAAAATAAATATACAGTAGTAAACTAGCTACATATACAGTTTTTAGAATAATAGTTATTTTACTTTAAACAAGTATAAATTGAGTAAGAAATTTGAATAAGGGTTACATTTACTGAGAATTACAACAAGCATTAAAATAGTGATGATTAGGACCCTGATGATGACAATTATTCCCAATATTTCCCCTAATAAAACAAAGTTCATAGATTTTCAAAATTGTACTAGCTGCCACGAAATGAGTTCCTGAGTCACCAACAAATGGCAAAGACTTTGCTAATCATCTGAGGGTATTTATATATATATATATATATATATATATATATATATATATATAAATATATAAATATATATATATATATATATGTACAGTGGGGTATTCAACAGATGTGGGTTAATTGGGATCCTTTAATACACTGTTTATAGAGTAGCAATAAAGCAAGGTATGATCATATGAAGGTTATGTAGGTATTGCTAAATGAATATGCGAATATGATAAAGTAGTTAGGAAAAAGAGACAACTCAAAGAACACGTAGAAATATGGCAAAAGGTCTAGGTGAAAGGTTAGAGAGTGAGATAATGTAGCTGGTGTTGGTGCCCAGTAAGTGATATACAGAGATAAATAGTGTCTCCATAGAAACTGGAATGGGACTTCAGGACTGCAGGTTGAGAAAGACAGTTCCATGGATGATAATGCCTCTGGGAAGGTTCTGTTGCAGTTAAATATCCTGTGGTCCACATTAATGAATTCTTAAATGCTGATTCTCTTGAGTATGGCAACCAGCATGGATTCATACTTCTATGACCTTGTCATAGGTACCTTTCCAAACAGATACACATTTGTCTGTGCAAGCATGGGGATCACTACTGATGTGATGTATCTTAGTTTCAGCAATGTACTGGGCACTGCAACATGCAGTTGGAGATATGAAAATGGAACGGATAATAAAACCAGTTGACTGACTGGAATCAGACAAAGGCAGCTAGCAGTAAGTGTATGGTGGATAGCTGGTGTGGAGTAAGGAGTTGCAATCTCAGTTAGTATTTTCATGCCTGATTTTGCAATGGAATGGAAAGAAAAAACTAGCTTGTTCTCTTGAGGACACTGGTATGGAAACAAATCAGGTGCATTATCATTACATTAGTGATTAAAGCTCAGATCCTTGATTAGTAATGTGAAATATCAGGGATTTATATTGAAAAAATGAGAATTCTCTTTTCTCTGGGACAGTTTGATATTTGAAATGTATATGTAAACAGCAGGACCTGTGAGGTGCACAGCCTTCCCCATTTGGGGATGAAGGGTGGCTTGCACCACTTGAAAAAAATCATTTTGTTGGTATTTATTCAATCTTGACTATGAGTGACAGTCTACTGAATCCATTGTTTTCTTATCAATATTTTATGAGTTAATCACTAAACAGTCACATACTCATTAGGGAATTAGAATGCGTATAAATGAACAGATGTATCATGTCCCAGACTTATTTGAAATACTATTTTCCGGAGGGGTATGCATCCGAGGAACATAATGTCAGAACTAGTGATGCAGTGTAGGTCAAGACATGGTTTCATGTTTTTTTGGAAATGATGGAAGAAATTATGAAATGCAATTCTGTATATAAGAGACAAAATACCATGGCAGAAACAACAGGACATATATATATATATATATATATATATATATATATATATATATATATATATATATATTTATATGGGTTCACTTCTAAATTTCGAAATACTTAAATACTGAATTTCAGTATTTCAAAATTAGAAACCCGAACGTTCACAAACCCGACAGTTCACAATCGCGATATCACAATCCCGAACACTCAGAGTACTTGCCAATAAGGATATAGGCTTCCTGTATCGTTAAGTAGCTGTACGTTGTACCGACAATATCATGGCGTCCAACACCATAACTCCACCAGGGAATGTGGGTGAAAGATATACCAGGGTGAAATCACAGAAGGGAAAGGATGTCCTTATAATAGAAGGGCACGTTTACCACCTTGAAAAGACAGCGCCGCAGAGGAATTATTGGTGCTGTAAGTGGAAGAGAGCTATGAAGTGCAAGGGGAGGGTAATAACTACCGCCGTTGCAGATGGGGAAGAAGTGTTAAAAAGCGCAGCACACATGCATGCAGGGGACCCAACAGAGGCTGAGAGGTACAGTATGTGTGCAGGTTTAAAAGAGAGAGCACACATTTCACGGGATGCACCTTGTTTACTTGTTGAGGATGTGCTAGCAAGCACTTCTCTGGATGTAGTACGTCATCTCCCAAACAGAAGGGCTTTGCTGCAACAAGTGGGGAGGGTAAGACGGAAGGGCACCAGACTTATCCATAATAGATGTGTCACGTTACAAGATGTAAATGTGGAGGAGTATGCACTCAAAGCAGGCAGCTTCATATATAAGCGTAGCAGTGATGTTAGTGGAGAAAATATCGTGTTGGTGTTCACCACAGTCAATAACTTGAATGATCTTAGTAATGCAACTATTTGGTTGATGGACGGGACATTCTTCTACAAGGGGGAGATATGTAGGCAGTTGTATAGCATTCACGGTCTGTTACGCTGTGGCGGGTACAGTAAGTCCGTCCCACTATTGTACTGTCTCATGACTAAGAAGTCGTTGCGGGCATACAATGCCATGTGGGATGCTATTTTCCAGTTGTTAGAGGAATATGACTTCCAAATAGATCTTGGGTATGTACTGTGCGACTTTGAGATAGCCATCAAAAGGAGCATAGCAATGAACTTTAATGAGGTGAAATCGAAGGGGTGCCTTTTCCATTTTAGACGTAATATATGGCGGAAAGTCCAGCAGCTGGGACTGACTAAACTTTACAACACTAACCTGCGGTTCCAGCTGAGTGTGAAGTGTTTGATAACCCTGGCATTCCTACCAGAGGATGACGTGGTAAGGGCGTTTAGTGAACTTAAGAGCAGGTTTCCGACAGAGGGTCAGGAACTTGTAAAATACTTTGGGGACTGCTATGTGTTGGGGAGGAAAAGAAGATTTACCACTAGGTCTGCATGTGTCGCTAGGTTTCCACCTCTATTCCCAATTAGTTTTTGGAATGTGTTTGACTTGAATACCTTGTGTTTGCCAAGCACGCAAAACTCTGTGGAAGCATGGCACCGGAGACTGAAGTGTTTGTTGGGGGCAAAGGCAACTGATTTAGGACTGCTTATGCATACATTGGCCAGAGAACAGGATAGGGTGGATGAACTTAGAAGCCAGCTAAGTGCTGGTAGTCTGCCCACACCTAAACGACGTAGACTTATGGTACGTCAACAACAGTTTGAACACATCCTGGCCAATCGTGAGTCGTACATTACAGAGGAATTCCTGCTTGCAATAGCACGTTTACTGCAGTTATAAGCTGTGCATGTGTACTGGTTATGGAAATGTGTGTTGTGTATCGTGTGAGGTGGTGTGTACGCGGGTTTAAAGCGATTCTATGCTTCATGGGTGTTTTGCAAATGGTGGAGGGTGTAAAATATGAAAAACAGACGCCATAATGTGTTTTTCGATATTTTGACGATTCCAGATTGTGGCATGCATGATTGTGAACTGTCGGGTTTGTGAACGTTCGGGTTTCTAATTTCGAAATACTGAAATTCGATATTTCAGTATTTCGAAATTTAGAAGTGAATCCATATATGTATATATCTATATCTATCTATATATATATATATATATATATATATATATATATATATATATATATATACACACACACACACACATATATATATATATATATATATATATATATATATATATATATATATATATATATATATATATATATATATATTTTTTTTTTTTTTTTTTAAACAAAGCTAATAATTTTCTAACTTGTAAGCATTGTGTTTTGGTGGTAAAGGTCTTGGAGAACTCAAGGTATAAACCAGTATATTGAGGATATAGATTTTATTTAATTTTGTGCCTGTAGCATGCACTCTCCTTAAATCATGCGGCTCATCAAAGGGCAGTTTATAATAGCAAATGTAATTTTTAGTTGCTTGTAGACTATTTTTCATAATGATACACAACAAACTAAGGGAGGATGTATGACTTTAGATATCTACCTTGCTTTTAGACCTTTCTCTTGCTTATCACCACAGCTGCTTTCCAGACTATTAGGGTTATTCATGAGTGCACAATGAACTTCACTGCAAGATACAGGAGTCTGCAGGGTGGGGGTGGGGTGGTGGGAGGCAACCAATACCAAGTGAGCAACATTCAGTTTTTGCCATTTCTAATAATCCTTTGTATTTCCACAGAGCTGACTGCCATGAAAGTGAAGGTGTACCAGTAAAGTAATGGAGGCAAAGAGTTTACTTAAGTTGCTATCTCCCTTCTTTGGTTGTAGAACTAAACCTCTTTCTTCATGGCAGTCATCTCAGGTGTTGCCACATAGTAATTGTTATATTCAGTTCTGTATTTTCATAAAATGGCATGCATTTCTTCTAGTAAATCTGCTATAAGTATACTTACTGACATTATTTGTGCCAGGATAGCATATAGTTGAGATTTATTTATTTTTGTGAAGCACCAAGCCTGATTCTTGACATTTATTAACCTTCAAGGTCCAGGGTTTACTCGTTTGAAACTATTTCTGACCCATAAGTTGTTAATTTGTATCTATTTGTTAGGAAGTATAAAAATGTTTTTTTGAAATATGCATACATCTTTATGTTGGAGGGAAATGTGGTTCAATAAGTTTCTTACTAGACCTAAGTAGTAAGAATTTGGAGTAGTTACATCCTTGAATATTTAAGGTGATAACTGGGGATATACAGTTATCCTTCCACACTCTACATACCAGAAAGTGGTAAGTCAAGCATCCGGCATGATTCTAGTAAGATGTCAAGCCCGCGTGGAATGATTCAGAGCCCAGTCAGATTAACTGATTACAGGTTCGTAGATTAGTACTAGGCTAACTGCCCTTGTGAATCATTTTAACTCTAGTCAATTACCCCATGTGAGAATCAAAACTTGCACCTTGTGTCTGTAAAGTAAACACCTTAACTATTATGCCAACTTCCCACCCTTTGTGCCACCTACCTACTGAGTCACTTTCTAGAAGCTGGTAGAACTCCCCTCTTAGCTTCTTTGTTAGCCAGCCAGTACTCCTTCCTAGACTGGTCTGTTTGTCCTGCACTCCTCCTTTCTTTTATGACTTCCTGTACTTTCACCGTCAGCTTTCCGGATGTACCCTTTTCTATAGCTGTAATCCTCACACATGCTATTTTGAGGTGCTGACATTCTTCTTCAACTAGACCCATTTCCTCCTCTTTTTGTCTTGACAAACTAGAGCCCTAAGTAATTTGTTGTAATTTCTCTTCAGTCATTTTCCAGATCTTTGGTTCATGGGTGAGTTTGAAATGGAAAACACTCAGCATGTTCTTCAGAAGTGGGAAGAACCCCATAGAAGCATAGGGAGAACATGCAAATTCCAAACAGGCATTGGCCGGAGGTCAGGATTGAACTTTGTACCAACTGTATGGGGGGTGAATACCATGACAACTGTGCTAAGTGGTCTCTCCACCCCCCCTAAAAATTAACTACCTGGTGTGGGAATAGAACCCATAATATTATACATGAAAGATGAGCATGCCACCTGTTACACCAATGACACTGCATTGCTACTGCTTTGATATCTTGACTCAGTGGGAACCAGATAGCTTTACAGACAACATAATGCTTAATTACAGTTGTTGATGGTTTACCCTGATAGCTGCCCAGTTAATGTTACCAAACAGGGCTATTTCAGAAAAGCTGCTGCTAATGCCCCAGTTTAGACTTTCAGTTGCATTATTGGGAGTTTCTGAGGTATTGGCTAATGCATAACCTTCGAAAAGCAGGGTTATATACCTCATGATTTAGCAAATGAGCTTTGCACAGCAAACAACATTGAAATGCATATCACATTAAAATCGGCCTGCTTCTGCAACGGTAAAGTCTTGCAAGGGGTCAACATAATGGTCAAGGTGTTTACCAAACAGGCACAACATACAGAATTTGATTCCTGTGAAGCATGGCTAAACTTAAAAAGACCTAGTAATCACATATGAACCTATAAAGCAACTGGAGCATGCAATGCCTCAATAATTTTGTGAAAGAGGTCATTTTAATTGGAACACACCTACTGGTTTTATAGCCCCCATCATTTTAAAACTAGGGCATCTGAAGCATTCTCCTGAACATCAAGCAGCTGCCCAAAAACTACTGCAGAATAACAACTTGTCTGTTTTTGAAGCTGCATGTCTTCTTTATAAGACTTTTCAGTATTATAAGGTCTTTAGTCTTTGCAGGGCTAACTGTAATACACAGGGGACAACAATCATGCTATGTCACGTGAATGAATCAGACAGGGTAATAAAGTACCTTCTGTCTTTTGTCAAATTTGTGTTTTTTGAAGGAAGGAAAGTAAGAAATGTTAACTGATCCTTACTTAAACTGTCGGCTGAAATTCGTTTCACCTAATTTTGCAGAATGAGATGTACACAATGTAAGCTGCGGTACAAATCATTTCCTTGCTCACGTTAAACTTAAAGCCAGCGAAGACACAGAAACAGAGAGGACATTAAATTACTTATGCCTGTTTCTCAGTCCTTAAGGAGACTCAGTCAGTCAGTGGCATTTTCTGTCTGCCCTACATTAACAAGAACAGCAGAACACATGTTAATATAATTTAGTATTGCAGTACTGACGTGTTTTCTCGCCTAGAGCAACTAAAAGACTAAAACTGCTGAGGTGAGTCAATAATAGTTGGAAGAAAAGCCTTTTGAAGGTCATAGATTTTAAATTGCTAAATTGATTGCACTCTTTAAAATATTCATAAAGTTTTCTTGTTTTTGCATGGAGCCGAAGAAGTAGACTTGCTAACATAACACAGAATGATATAAATAATATAACATTATACATATATATATATATATATATATATATATATATTTATACAAATGCACACACACAAACACACACACGCATATATGTATATCAAGACTGTGGTCACAGATCATCTTTGTGTTCTAGAATAACTAATTACAGAGCACAACAAAATATAAATAAACAGCTGTTTCATACATCTGGTTAAGGAGTTGAGAACCACAAGGCCACAAATTATGGCAGAACTGGAAAATGAAGAGATTAAATATTAAAGTGAGGAATCTGAAAGCATAGGTGCTGAAACCATAGAGCGAGGGGGAGGGAGCGCCCCCCACTTTTACAGCTGCAAGGCCTGAAGGACCCAATGCTAACGTGAATTTAAACACAAAAGTGAGTGAAAAATGTTCCTGATCACATCACTGCTGTTAGCACACCCACGGTAAGGAGAACTACTCCATTATTACTTTATGCTGTACTCCATTTCGTGTGTGTGTGTGTGTGTGTGTGTGTGTGTGTGAAAATACAGGCACCTTGCAAGTAAAAGTTTTCTGCCGGTCTCCCTCCCTGTGAGTTTAACTTTACTATTGGTTACAATTTAAGTGCTATGATTTTTGATAGTCGCTATGATTTTGAAGGTGAGAGGGCTTAGAGATATGGTGCAATCATATCCAATGTGCAGGTAAATGACATATATTTTTCTTGGATGTGAAAATAATTATACATTACTGCTGAAAATTGCTTTAATACCACCAATGCTGCCTGTTGAAGGTATGCAGAAGGCTTTCAAATCTGTTTGCCCAGTAATTGTGCTGAATTCAAGACAGTTAAATATGTTAGCCAAACATAAGACACTCTCTGCCACATTGTTTAAAAAGAGTTCTCTCTCTCAACTAAGCGGGGTGTGTGATAATAAAAAGTGTATTTTATCTGTGGTAATGTAATATAAATCTGTTTCTTTAAGGACTCCACAATCCCATAATGCATTTAATCCAGTGTTTTAGTTGTACAGTTGAAGAAAGGAGATAAAGCTTTAATTGCCTTTCTGCTTGGCTGCCATTTTGTGAGTTATTAAAGTTGTTGCTCTTTGAATTCTTCAGTCTACTCTGCCATTATGTGCAATTCTGATTAAGATGATTGGGTCACCAGAGGTGTACATCGTGACATTACAAAACTCAGTATCTGTCAAAGGTCTGTAATCACTGACAACTATTGCAGCCCAATGTATTTATTTATTTATTTGTGCATTTATCTATTTGTTTATGATAGGCAGGCCGTGCCATTAAATCTATATTTTGTTTTAAATTTACAATATTAAAATGTTAATAGTAGTAAACAATTTACCAAAAGGTGTTAGACAATTGTCATTATTAATCTTTCTTAAGAGCAATGTGGTTCTCAAACTGTCTTCAAAATATGTGGATCCTATAATTAGACTGCAACATTTCTTTAACTAATCTTTTACAATTCACATATTGTATTTACTGTGCTGTTGTTAGCAAGCTGTGATTTATTCTGCTGATAAGTAGAGATGCTCCAGATTGTTATTAGAAGAATGTTCCTTTAGTTTCTGACTGCAATCTATCTCTGTCCCACCAATTTTCCTAGTAAGCCCCATGCGTGAAGGCAGTTATGGGGGGGTCACTATATGTCAGCTGTGACTCATAATCTTAGCCTCACCTCAGGCTTCATGCCACTGAGTGGCGCACAGCTACAATTATCCCATTCCACAAGGGGGGGATCCACCTTGGATCCCGGGAACTACCGTCCTATCAGTATGACAAGCCTGATCTGCAAGGGCATGGAACGCATTATCATGGAACTTATAAACAAAGACATTGACAACCTTCAAACACTAGACCCCACCCAGTTTGGGTTCGTGAAGGGCTGATCTTGTCTCCTGAACCTGATTAACTTCTTCAAATCAGTCTCCAGAGCTGTGGATGAGGGTAAGGTGGTCCATACAGCCTATCTGGACCTCGCCATGGTCTTCGACATCATCCCCCACTCTGGAATCATAGATAAACTTACTAAGCTGGGTATAAATCCCTAAGTCACTCGACAATGGGTTGCCAACTGGCTTACTGACAGAATCCAGACTGAAAAAGTAGCTGACTCCAAATCCATCTCCAGACAAGTTACAAGTGGAGTACCTCAGGGTTCAGTTCTGGGACCACTCTTGTTTGGCATCTACTTCTCTGAAGTACAGGCCAACACTAAGGGACTCTGGATAACAAAGTTTTCAGATGACTGCAAACTGGGAGCCATTATTGAATCCCCAAATGATGTGGGTAGTCTACAAAAGGGCCTTACAGAAACAGATTCTTGGTGCCAGAGTCATGGGCTCAAGCTTAATGCCAAGAAATGTATAGTTATCCCCTTTGGGAAAAACCATGTACCCATGATTTACCACACAGCTGGCAATACACTAAACACCGTAAGTGTGATGAGAGACTTAGGAACACAGGTGAACAGTGGTCTCACCTTCGATAACCACATCACCATAACAGTCAGGAAATCATTCTATGTGGCACATCTTATCATTAAGGGCTTTCAATCCAGAAAAAAGGAGCTCATAGTCCCACTGTACTCATCCTTCATTAGACCCATTATAGAGTACAATACCCCGTTTGGTATGTACCTCACAAGACATCTGTAACAGCTGGAAAGGCCACAGAAATACCTCACTAAAAGAATCACAGGCCTAAAGCAGATGCCCTATGCTGACCATTTAAAAAAACTCCAGCTATACTCTGCGGCATATCGTCTACTCAGAGGTGATCTCTGCTTAACATGCAAGGCCATGTCAAACCCTGAGCTGCTGGACATGTTCCACTTAAAGAAATCCAAGTACCTCAGAGCCACACTCTTTAGGGATCTAAACCTTGTCATCACAATGAACAAAACATCCTTACCCCATACTCTGGAATAGACAGCCCATACATGTCAAGCAGAGCGCCTCATTGACCCTCTTTAAAAGTAAGCTTGACAGTTGGATGGGAGACAGGAAATTCACCCCAGGGATCACGTCAGTCACCCTGCTAGACAGGTGTCCAGGGAAGTAAATATCGTGGGAAGAAATAGCCAGGGAATTGTTATGGCTAGGCTTGATAGTCTTGTACCAACCTATGAACCTATGACTTCTATGGTGATGGGGGGTGTACAATACAGTGATTGCTTAAGATGCCCATCAGTTATTCTTGAGCAACAATGCCAGTTGGACACAAGGTCATTGGTGGATGAGAAGAACAAAACTACAGTGGCTGCAATGAATCTGGTAAATAGCAGCATCTTATGATTGTGAAGTAAAGAACCTGGTCTTAAATTGCAAGGAGCCTGGTAACGCAATAGCAATTTATCATTTGGGTTTTAGCCATTGCTCAGATATGCCTAAAAATGTCATAGTGTTGTTCCTTGACTTTGTAATCTAATTGCATGCATTTATTCTCAATGTTAGCATTAAGTTATTGTCACACATTTTGGCTTAGAGCAATTTAACATTTGATCAGGGTATTACTCAAGGTGAGAGACACAGTGGTAAATTGGTCAGCATTGTTACCTAACAGCAAGAGGTTCTCCAGTTCACTTCCCACCTGGGGTGCCTTCTGTGTAGAATCTGCATGCCCTGCTTGCATTTGCATGAGTTTTCTGTAGGTGCCCAAGTTTTTTCCCCATTTCCAAAGACATGCAGTAGTTATTCTATTGACTTCTAAGTTGTGCAGGGATGCGTGTGCATGCATAAATGTTTGCTATAGAAGAGCTTTGCAATCTATCTCTGTCCCACCAATTTGCCTAATAAGCTCCATGCGTGGAGACAGTTATGGGGGGTCACTATATGTCAGCTGTGACGCATAATCATAAATGGATGGGTTATTTGATGTCCTCCATTATTAATAGTATGAGAGCTATAAATAGAGCTATAAATAGAATAAGCCCTTTAGTAGCAAGATTTATGAAGTTTGCAAGCTGCTGTAAATGGTCTAGTTCTTGGGGTAGTAAACCTGAGATTGTGGGAGCTTTCCCTAGACATTGCAGGGTATTGGCAACCAGAGGTTCATCTGGGTGTACAAACAGATGGATGTGTATACAGGTGAGATTATAGAGAATGTGTTTTTCTTTAGGGCTGGTGTATTTATTTTTCCCTTTTAAAAAATCTGGACATCAGATGTTATTACTGCTGTTAGAAGTGCCCAGTGCCCTGGGTAATTTTTTTAGCCTCCATCCCTAGAATAGGTCATGATGGGTGATGTTGTGCTGTTAATTATTCAAAAAAGCAATGGGTTCCTAGTAACAATATAATATTTGGTCTAAAATGGTATGTCATGAGTTATGAACTAAATAATTAAGTAGAAAGGCATAGGTTATGTTGCTTCTTAAGTTATAGGAAAGGGGATGCACTAGATATTATTGTGAAGAGATGATGCTATCAGACATTTATGTATGGTAATGAGAAACTGTTAATAAGAGGTGCTTTAATAATGACAGATTTGGTGCCCCTAATATGTACTTATATTGACTCACATGTAGATAACATTTAAAGAGCTATTATAAAACACAGACTGGATATTTCTGGTTTTGTGGTTACATGAGCAGTTAAATAGAAGTCTGCTAGGTAAGGCAGTTCTTTTTATATATTAGGAATGGCCTAATAAGACAACTAAGGTAAAAGAGAAAGTTAAGAAATGTTTCAGACTCAAAAGCTGCAATGCAGATGAGAAGTAAAAAAGTAACCTGAACGGCACAGGAAAGTTTGGTAGGGTGAAAATGCAATGCAACCATATAACTATCTTATATAGAACACATTTGCCATTTTATAGGAATATATTAATGCTGTGGCCCCCTTTAATTAGGCTGCTGGTCTATGTCAGTGAAAGGAATAAATTTTGACCCTTCAAAGGGCTCAAGCCTTGGTAAAGCCCAGAATAATTGGTACCTTGAAATGCTCGAACTGTGTGGGAATTATGTCATTCTGGCAGGAACAGTACAGTTTGAAATGTAATTGCATTTAAACTGTTTCTGCAGGCAAAAAAATGGGTTAGATCACATACAACAGATAGATGTAGCAGACAGCCTGCTTTCAGAAGTTACCACACAATCATTTGCTATTAGAGAACTGCAGTGTAAATATATGCTTTAATTAAAAAAGTGCTAACTCTCTAAAGGAGTAAAGAGGGATAAAGGAGGGCTTTCCCTCTAAAAAATTCTGTTTTTATTATTATGGTTTTTGATTTGCAGTTTTTAGAATTTATATTTTGGAAAATGTCAATAGAAACATAAAATAATATTAGGCCAGCATTCGCAAGGACCATAAGATTCATAGCCATTTATATCTTTAAGTAGACAAACTTAAAAGTTCTTGCCCAACCAAAATATTGTATCCCCTGTGAAACACAGAAATACTGACAATGGAATAGTGACACTAGGATATTTTTACAATTACATATCCAGTCCAGTTTTACATGTCAAGCCACCATCCTTAGCTTAGCTTTTTCAATGTTTGTGCACAACATATTATAAAAAGAAGTTATGTTATTACCATAACGTTCCATGTGAGTTGTTCATCTCGCCTTTGTTCTTACACGGGGGGGGGGGGGGGGGGTACAGAGCCGATCCATCGGCTCTGAGCCGGCTGCTTTCCAAGCTCAAGATCTCTAAGTAGCTCGAGGCACAGTCCTTATCCCATGATGCTCTCTGACTAACTCAGATCTAGTTTGCTGAACCCAGCAAGAAAAAAATATCACTAAACATACTAATATGCCAAACATATACACATTTATATATATATTTACAATTTGCCAAGAAATACTCTGGCTGGAGTAAAGGAAACTAGTTAGACCAACCAGACCACCAGTCATACCTGTTCTTCAAGAACCTGGAGGGGGAAGGTGGAAGGGAGTGTAAGAACAAAGGCGAGATGAACAACTCACATGGAACATTATGGTAAGAACATAACTTCTTTATGTGAAGTTGTTTAATCTTGCCATTTGTTCTTACACATGGGAAGCATCCCAAGCACCCTAATCCTGGGTGGCTCATGGGAGTACATTCCTGAGAACAGTCGAACCAAAGGAAGCCCTGTCCCTGGAGGCCCTGTCCACTTTGTAATGAGTGATAAATGTATGAGGTTTGGACCAAGTAGCAGCTGCACAAATAGTATCCAAAGGCAAATGGGCTGCATGAGCCAGAGATGTAGACACAGCCCTGGTGGAATGTGCTTTCACACTATGCTCTAAAGGTTGGTTGGTTGATGAATATATATATTTTATGCAATCAGATAACCACTTAGACAATGTAACTTTAGCCACAGGCAGCCCCTTTGTATGGTCCGCATGAAAAACAAAGAGTTGTTCCGATTTCCTAAACTTCTTTGTTTTGTCCAAATAAAACCTCAGTTGTCTGTGAACATCAAGTTTATGTAAACTTATATTCTAATTTATTCGAATGGTGTCTGAAAAAGGTGGGCAGCTCAATATACTGGTTCAAACTTGACCTCGGAGCAGACCTTAGGAAGAAAGGTGGGATTTGTCCTGAGAGACACTCTATTGGGATGAAAAACCAGATACGGAGGCCTGATAGAAAGAGCTTGTAGTTCCAAAACTCTATGAGCTAAAGTAATAACCACCAAGAATATTATTTTCCAAGAAATGAACTTCAAGGGACAAGAAGATGTGGGTTCAAAGGGGGGAAGCATAAGCTGAGATAGTATTAAATTTAAATTCCATGGGGCAACTGGTTGTCTGACAGGTGGTCTAAGAAGATGAAAGGCTTTACATAATCTGTGAGAGATAAGATTAGACCCTTCATATCCCAGGTGAAAATTGGATATTGCAGCCAATTGAACTCTTACAGTGGCTGCTGCTGCACCTTCATGAAAAAGCATAGTCAGAAGCTCCAGAACACTATCAATAGGAGCAACATAGGGATCAATATCATGTTGAGAGGCCCAATAAACAAAACGTTTTTCCATTTGCTGTTATACAGTTTTCTGGTGGAGACTTTATGAGAGGAGACCAGAATATGTTGCACCGCGGAAGAAAAATTATATGACCTGTCTAGGTTGGAGAAGTGGAGCAGCCAAGCTGTCAGTTTGTGGGACTGAAGAGAGGGGTGAAGAACTCCTGACAAGTGAGTCAGAAGGTCTGGCACTGGGTCCAGAAACCAAGGTTTTTCCAGTTGATATTGATAAAGGAAGGGGAACCATATCTGTTGAGGCCAAAAGGGTGCTATCAGAATAACAGTCCTTCCTGAGCTTTTTGCTTTCTGTAGAAATCTGGGGGTCAGCGGGGCTGGAGGAAAGGCATAAAGGAGACCTGAGGGCCAATCGTGTATGAGTGAATCCCTTGGGCTGCCCCCTTCAGGAGGATTCAGGGCAAAGTAGCTTCTGCATTTGGCATTCAGCGGGGATGCAAAAAGGTCACAGCAAGGCTGGCCCCATCTGTGGAAAATCATTTCCACCACTTCTTCTTTGAGGGACCACTCATGGGACAACAGAATTGCTCTGCTCAGTTTGTCCGCTATCACGTTGGATTTCCCTGGGATGTGCATTGCTATCAGAAAGCGCCCGGTGGATACAGCCCACTGCCAAATTCTCAAGGCTTCTTGGCGTAAGGGGTAAGACTTGGTTCCCCCCTGTTTGTTGATGTACCAGACCACCGACATGTTGTCCATCTGGATCGCAATTGTGTCCCAAGGCAGAGAGTCGTGGAAGTGCTGCAATGCTAAAAGCACTGCTCTCAACTCCAGGACATTGATGTGCAAATGAGATTCCATTTCTGACCAGGTACCTTGGGCAGTTCTTCCCTGCAAAAGCCCCCCCCCCATCAAGTAAGCGCCCGTGGTCACCGTGGCTACAGGAGAGGGAAGTACAAATGGTTGACCTATCATCACCTGGTGACTGTTCAGCCACCAGAGAAGGTCCTTCTTGCAAGCATCTGTCAGTAGGATCTTGAAAGACATTGGGAGCTGTTGATAAGACCACTGGGTGAAAAGCAACCACTGGATTATCCGCATGTGCATTTGTCCCAGAGGAACTGCTATGAGGGTAGCTGCCATGGTGCCTAAAAGTTTTAAAACCTGAAAGGCAGGTACTCTCTTTTCTTTTAGCAAATGGGACACCTGATTTCGTAGAGAGATAACTCTTTCTTGAGGTAATCTGACCAACGTGCTGGTGGTGACTAGATCTGCTCTGATAAAGGAGATATGCTGCAATGGAAGTAAGGCAGATTTTTCAAAATTTATGGTTATTCCTAACCAAGAACAGAGACTGATCATATGATCCCTGGAAAGAATGAGTTGCTGCCTGGTGGTGGCGGACAGAAGCCAGTCATCCAGATACAGAAACACCCGGAAACCTAGATGCCTCAGGTGAGCCGTAACCACTGCCATGCATTTGGTGAGCACTCTGGGGACTGAGGTGAGACCAAAGGGCAGTGTTTGAAATTGGTAGTGACTGGCCCCCTGCCAGAAATGCAAATGATCTCTGGAAGGTCTGGCCATTTTGATGTGGTAGTACACATCCTTGAGATCTAAAGAGCACATCCAATTGCCTATTCCCAGGAATGGGAGTATCAATTGAAGCATGACCATCTGGAATGTTTCCTTCTTTACAAAAGCATTTAGCTTGCTGAGGTCTAAAGTGGGCTTCCAGTCCCCCATTTTCTTTGGAACTAAAAAGAATCTGGAGTAAGTTCTGGATCCTATGTGGTCCACCGGGACTGGCTGGATAACTCTTTTTTCTAGCAGCTTTTGGATTTCTATAGCTGCTTGATCACGCAGACTGGGTGGAACATCTGGGATTCTTGTTCTGACTGGCGGGGAGTCTGAAAAGGGGATGATGTAACCTCTGGTAACTATGCTTTGTACCTAAGAATCTGATGTAATTCCTAGCCAGGCATCTGGGTACAAAGCTAAGTGACCTCCGACTGCCTCCAGAGTAGGACAGTCAGGCCTTCTCTCAGGAGCGCTGGTAAGGTTTGCCAGAGAACTGGTCCCTGTCACCCTGGTTTTGCGGACCACTTCTGCCGCCAAAGCGGCATCTTCCATTATTGCCCCCTCCTCTGCCCTGAAGGGGGGGTTTCACTACATGTGTTCTGGAAAGCTCCTTGTGACTTTCAGAACCACATTTTTCCACCTTTCTGCCCTCTGGGGTATGGCCTAGTAGGGGTGGAAAAACAGACTCCTATGGCAGACAGAGTCTTTCCTTCCTGCTCACACCTAGTGAGAGTCTCCTTGACTTGGGGCCCAAACAAAGCAAAGCCATCAAATGGGTGTTGACAAAGGAAGACTTGAAGGCTTCCGCAAAGGAGCATAAGCGCATCCAGGACTGTCTCCGCAGAGCTATCGCTGAACCTGCTGCTCGACGCGACCCATTGGCTGCATAGGAAATGAGCCGCATGGACGAGTTGACAATGGAATTAAGGGTAGAAAGCTGAGGCGTCACCTTCTCAGAAAATTACCCTTTAGAGAATCTCCACGTTCCTGGAGGAGATCTCGTTGAAGACGGGTAAAATGTGTTAAGTAGTTAAGCGATCTCATGGCAAATATTGCAGAACTAAAAATGCATTTCCCATATCTGTCCATAGTCCTAGAATTTCTATAAAGAGGATGGACAGTAGAAGAGGTCTCTGACATCTCTTTCTCGATGGCCGCCGTCCCCAACATGGCATCAACAGGGACTCCTTTAGTGAGGTGCAGTTTGTCTTGAGGGGAAGTGATAAACATATTGGGCCTCCAAGGGACTGGTTCCATGGATTCAGGGGACTCCCAAGCCCTTTGTGCAACCAGATCCATCAGTTTGTCAAAGGGCGGAGTAACCCAGGAGGTGGAAAGTTGAGACTGAAAGGCCTTCAGGAGCACCGACTCATCCTCAGTAGGGGTAACAGACTGTCAGTCACCCCTCTGTTTCAGTATTTCCAGGATGCCTGCAAAGGAGACATCCTCTGAGGGGGACCATGGGGACCCTTCTGATTCCTCGAATTCGGTGTCTAATGTCAAGGATTCCTGAGGGGAATCCAAATGCCTCCTCTTACAAAGTCTCTTTCTGGGGACCTCATCAGTGGAAGCGTCTGGTGAGGTCTCAGTAGAGCAGGGTTCATCCAAAGGGGTTACCTGAGGCTCTGGGTCTCGATGCTTAGTATGAACCTGTGATGTAGAGGCAGAACGCGGTATTTTAGGGGAAGAAGAGGAAAGACCTGAGGAAGTGAGAGTCTTGGCAGACATTACCCTCCTCATGGCATCGATGGCACCGGAGTCTCGACCCAAGGACCCCGCCTGTTCCGAGGAAGAAGGCGGCTTTCCCGGTGCTAAGACCAAGGGCTCCGAACCCAAGGATGGAGCCGAGCTCATCTGCGCCAAGGCCCTGAGAGGAAGGTGTCGGTTCGACTCTCCCCCCAGAACCGACAAGAGTGCATCAGCTTAGAGACTCTTCGAACGGCACCGAAGAGATCATGGTCGACAGAGCCGAAGTCACTGGGACAGGACTCGGCTCCATGGGTTCCACAACCATCAGATCTTCCACCTACGGCTCTGAAGGCCTAGGTAAGGTTGGAGGAGGAGTAGTCACAGGCAAAGGGATGGTAGTAGGAATTGAACCCAGTTGGGATGAAACCGAAAGTAATTTGGCCAATGCTGGGTTCTCTAAATGCCTCTGCACCACACGATCCACATCAATGTCTGAAAGCATTTTAGAAGAATGGGTCGAAGGGACCGAAGAAGCCACAGATCTAAGAATTGGAGACTTCAACACCTCTGACACTGGCTCCAGCTCAGAGGGTTGGCTCCGAAACATCAGTTCGGTGCACGGCTCTGATGACTTAGGAACCGGCGACCACTCCTTAACAGAGTTGCTCAGAACCGAGGGCCTGGGTTACAAGGAAACCCTTGAAGACTTCAACCCTTTCAAAGACTTGGAGGTCTGGTTAGTCTTATCCAAGGCTTCCTGAAATTCAGGTTTCAAAAGTCCTCTCAATTATCTTTCTTCTCCTTTCAAGCAATACTCTGCCACTAAAAGAGTGGCAGATAGAACAATCCTCCTGTAAGTACACAGGTCTTAGACAATATACACAGGACACATGATTATCCGTAATAGACATTTTCTGCCCACAGTCAGACCTCTTGAAACCTGACTTCTGTTTTTCTTTTTGGTCAGACATATTAAGCAGCACACAATTATCAAATCCCTGATAATACAAAACTATCCAAAGACTAAGCATAAGGGATACAGTTATCTAAATATTTATATCAAAAAGCACACTATCTAAAGATTAAGTATAAGGGATATGGAAATCAAGTTGACAGAGCCTTGTTCAACTATATGAGTGAAGCACAGAAGTGCCTAAATGTAAAAGAGGGCAAGGCCTAGGAGCAACTGCTGCAACAACACAAGCTAAAATCCACACAACAAGAGGGACACAGCCCTAAAAAAATAACAGGAACAGATTATCTATCAATTAGAATATTAACTCCATGAAATATATCAGTACAAATTGTCAAAAGACAGAAAAAAGAATAATACTGTCCGGAGCTCTCTGGAGAACTTGCGATCCATTGCAGAGGCAACCTAGATCTGAGGTTAGTCAGAGAGCATCATGGGATAGGGACTGTGCCTCGAGCTACTCAGAGAGCTTGAGCTTGGAAAGCGGCCAGCACGGAGCTGATGGATTGGCTCTGTCCCCCCCCCCCCATGTGTAAGAACAAACGGCGAGATTGAACAACTTCACATCAGAAGTATCAGGTTTAGCACACATTTACAGAGATAGGTACACTCTCTTGGTATTTTAAAATTGAAATTATTCATTTTTTTTTGGGGGGGGGGGGCTTCTACTATTATAAGAGGGGGCAACCAGTTGTTATGAACTTTGGGGTGTAAATAAAATATTACATTCCAGGTTTTGACACATAAAAATTCTGAATATTGTCATTTGTCACAGAAATCAATGTCTTTTCCCTATCTTTCATTATTTTTCTTTATTGGATTTTTATTTAGTATTTCACACACACACTTGTGTCATTAAACAACAAAATAATACCATTCTATCAGTAAAACATTGCACCCCTCATCAGCTTCACATATGATATCTTTTTTTTTTTACTGCTTCAGAGCCAGCCAACTGCTCCCTTTTGGAAGACTGAATATTCTTGATTCTTTCTGAATTGAAAAGACTGTTTTGTACAGTAGCTCAGTAATTACTCAAGCTAAAACGCTGTACCTTAGGTACAACAGCCTGCATTCTCTACCCACACCACCACTTGTGATTCAGGGAGTTGAGTCCATAGCTCTCAACTGTCTAGATTTTCACAGAATATTTGGCTCATACTTGTGGTTTTCTGGCAAATCAGTGAAAACACAATTCACTAAATAATGATAGCCCTTTAGGTTTCAGTCTTCCTATCTTTTTTGAAACATATGGTAACACAAAACACTATTTCAGCAACTTTCTAAGATTATACAAGTAATATTTAAAATGTGTTAATGGTTTTGGGCCTTTGCCCCCCTCCAAATAAATGTTGACTTTTTCCAGATTTCTTCTGCTGTGAAACTGAGAGATTTAGTTGTGTCAAGTGGATGGTGCAGTGGTAGTGTTGTTGCCTCACAACAAGAGGTTCTCTGGTTTGATTCTTGGCTGAGGTTCTTCTGTGTGGAGTCTTTATGCCCTCCATGCATTTGTGTCAGTTTCCTTCCACATTACAAAGAGATGTGTCTGGAGCATTTCTCCCTGGCTTCTGCTGAAAATTGGCTTTGTTCCAAGTCAGACTTTCATGGTAAATAAATAAAAAACTTTACAAGGCGCTGAGAGCTTCAGGTGAAGAGAGGTTTAGTGCTGCTTATTCCAATTCTGTTTGCATTCTTAGTAGCACAACAGGTAGTAGCCTTATTTTTGCTGCAGAAGCCTGTGGGTTCTACTCCCACAGTATGCAAATGGTTCACTGATACTGTACTGTGCTGTGCTGTACTTTAAAGGGAGTGGATGCTACAGTCCTGTGAATGTCCTCCTTTGGAGGAGTTACTTAGTAACTATGAACCTGTTATCAGTTTGCCATCCATTTCCTATTGCAATATTACTAGCTTATAATTTTTTTAATGTAACATAGGCAATTTATTCTTCAAGGGCAACACACACTTTATTTGCAGATGAAACAATTAAATATAAAGTTGTTTCCTAGCAGCAACCTCTTCTTTAGTTAGAGACCCCTTTAATGTGGAATTATTTAGATGACTTACTTCTGCAGACATTTTGCATATTTACTGATATTGGTGGATTGTAGTGACAGAAGTTTGAATGGTCTTTTATGGTTGAAATTTTCTGAAATGGGTAGTTTTGTCATTATTGGTTCATACATTTTGTTTCAATGCTTACTAGAAGACTGTTCAAAACTACAAATTTAAAACACATTCTAACAACTGGTGCTGCATTATACAAGGAATATAATTTAATGTAATAAGGAAGGTGAATCAAAGAATTCATACATGCATGCATAACCCTAAAAATGTGTTTGAAAACAGCCCAGAGGAAAGTGTGAAAGGCTCAAAATCATGGAAAAATTTTAAGCTTTACTCTTGTTGCCAAAGCAATGGATGAAGGTAAAACAGTTCACACCACATTACATTGACCTGGCCAAGCCTTTTGACACAATCCCCTACTCAGGTGTAGTACAAAAGATGAATAATATAGGAACAAACACTTGCATCACTAGCTGGCTTGCCAACTTACTCACAGGATGCAGGAGATCAAAATAGGGGAAAAGACCAGTCAATATTGGGGTCCCCCAGGGTTCAGTGCTGAGACTTTTTCTGTATATATATCTCAAAAGTAAAAGGAACTACCAAAAGGCTTTGGCCAGCTAAGTTTGAGATGATTGCAAGCTAGGAGCAGTTACTGAATTCCAAAATGACTTAACCATCAGGCAGGAAGGTTTGTCCCAAATAATAACCAGTGTCAAGATCATGACAATGCCCTCTGAGAACTGACCCAACTGTTTGGCATTTGGAAACTTGTGTCTACAGTGACTTAACTTTTGACCAACATGTGCCCAGAGTCATAAGAAAGCCTTTCTATATTGCACAGCTTATAAACAAATTGATTGTGACTAGATCTAGAGATGTTGTTGTCCCCTTTACAAAGCTCTCATTAGGTCAATCATTTTGTACAATGCCCACTTTGGCATGTATCTGTCCAGCCCCCATGCAACAATTGGAATTCCTTCAGAGATACCTTACTTAAAGGATACAAGTTCTAAACAATAGGTCTTGCATGGACCACCTCAAAGATTTATTACTATACTCAGTATCCTACAGAGAGCTTAGAGGTGACATGTCTGGCATACAAGGCATCCTCCGACCTAATACAGATGGACCTACTGAACATCAGCAAGTCAAATAGCATCAGAAATACTCAGTCCAGGTATCTAAACTGAATGTTGTGGTGAGATGGCTATATATCACAGACGCTACCACTGTTCCAGAGCAAACTATCCATAAAAATAAAACAAAGCTCATCCATCCATGTTCCAGTGCAACTTGGATCTAAGGATGGGTAATAGAAAATGTACTCCAGGTTTGGCCCTCATGCCACTAATGGACAGAGGCAGTTCCTAAATGCTGCATCCCTTACATGGGGTGCAGCATTTAGGGATGCATCCCTTACATGGGTCCCCTCAAATTATCAAAGGTATGATCAGATTTATTCTCACTAGGGCTAATATGCAATTATCAGCCATGGGATAGGTAAGACCAATCAAAAAATGTTAATTCAAGCACCAAAAGAGAATTGGCTAAGCTTAAAATGTCCTGTAAGTGAACCTATGTTGTGTTAGTAAATAGTTATAAAAAATTGCCCTTCTTAGATCACTAAGTGCCCCTCTCACCCTCCGCCCCCCCAGTTTTCAACAGCTTTCGGCGCCTATGTCTGAAAGGTAGAGTTCTATATAGTGGGATGGAGATGTTAAAATTATAGTTCTAAACATTAAGTCTGGAGCATGAAAAAAGAAACAGTACCAGTAATCAGTTGAAAAGACAGAGACATAGAAGAAAGCATACGCACTGAAGGACTGAGGACAGAGTAAGCTCGAATCACATGCAGAGATGATTACAAACTGATGTGGTAATTAAAGGTAGGTCTGCAGAGGAAATCCAGCATGTCTGAGTGTTAGGGTATGCAGTAGAAAAGAACACAACAGTACAGATACAACAGAAAATGTCTTCATAATCAAGTATAAACAGAAGACTGGAAGAAAAATTAACATAAACTAACTGATATTGAAAAATAGAACACCAAATGCTTAGTTGAGACAAAGCAGGTATGAATATGAATAAATGATTTAATAAACAGAACATGCCAAATAATGGAAACAAATTAAAAAAAAAAACAGATGTTGGGTCCAAATTTGTTGAGAGAGCTGTTAATTAAGTGTTATGTTTTGGCTAGAAGACTGTACAATAATACATTCATTCTGAGACTATTAGTGATGATGGCAACAGCACAGATATGAAAAGGAAAACAGAATAAGATCATTTCTTACTCATAGCTGGTACAGGGAGAAACTTAAAAACAGAGACAGGTTATGTTCTAGCTAGAATGTGTAGTGCCATGTGATAAGATAATTGGGTACTTACGTATTATTGCAACCAGATTTTAGCGAAAATACCACCTGCTTCCTGATATCGAAATCTGACAGTTAGTGGTTTATAACTGTCATATATTGTGTTTCCTTTAACAATAGCATTTTTTTCAGGAGTGTTTTCAATAAAATGTAAAAAAAAAAAAAAAACATGCTGCTGTTCCTTTATATACTTTACTGCCAGCAGCATGTTGCTTACTGAAAGTCTGCCCGATGAACATTCCTTTTTTTCGTGGCAGCAAATGCTGATGAACAACAGACATAATTGCTTTTGGGTTTCAGGTATCACAGCGGTGTCATTGCTTTCCTGAGACTCGTACAACACAGCATTTTGCTTAGTTTAACGTGTTTCTGGGATTAAAAAACACACAGATGGACGCCTCCTCACCATTTGGAGTCCTATTGAATGGAAAACATGTAGCATGACACGCACTTTGACAAGAACGAGAGATAAAAGGACTGTTTTTGAGAGAAGGTGGTTTTAAGAAGGGTTATGAAGAACAGCGTGAGAAGTTACTGTCGCTGTGGCTGGAAGCACCGTTAATGCACAAAGGAGATAGCTCTATACATTGCTGGCAGTAAAGTGCACAGAGCTACAGCGACACATTGACTTTCTCTGTTGTTCTTGACACCCCATCTTAAAACAACTTTCAGTGTGACGGTCAGATTTCCCAAGCAGATCATGGAGCATTAGATTAATCTGAGAATGAAACATTTGTGATTTGATTTCATTTCCTTGGTAAAAAATTAATGGTAATTCCTTCCAGAAATTAATTTAGCTGGATAGAAAAAGGTTGATTCAATGTTCATTTTCATAAATGTTGTTTGCACTACCATGAATACTTTTCTTTGTCTAACTACCTCAAAAGCTAAAGCAGCAGATATTTATATTTTATGCTTGTCGTAAGTGTTCTCTTTCTGATTGCTGCTAATAGAATTCTCTCTCATTCTCGAGCTTTGCAAAATGTCACTATCATAATCTCAGAATAATCTTTATATTTCATAACTCCACTCTTGGAAACCATTGAATGTACCCTGTCAATCTTAAAAACTCTAATAATAATCACGTGGATTATTAAACATTGCTTGAACAAAAGCCTTTTTCAGTATCCTATAACTCAGGATCTCTGAAAATCCATGTTTTTTTTTCTTCTTGCATGAGACTCGAAATCAAGAATGATTTTTTATTTGGATATTAGCTTTTTTGCTGCAGATAGTGTGCCCTTAATTATCTCATATTCGAAATCCAGAGCTACAAGCCTCTTTTAAATGGATTTAATTTGGTTTGCTTGAGTTAAGGATTGCTCCTGTAGCTGCAGTATTGTTTACTGGAGCTGCATTATTTGATTTACCATTGCCTCTGAATTATTCCGTTTCTTCATATCAGTGAAAGTTTACCTGAAAGTTCAAGAAAATTATCAAAACTTGCAAAGGTAAACAACTTTAAAAACAAACAATGCTGCTTTTTAACAGTGTACAATAAATACACAAATAAATAAGTAAGTAAATACAACAACAATGACACAACAGCAGCACATCATAGCAGCAGATTACCATCACTGGTATAGTACAATTTTTACATAAGTTGCACTACTTTTGTATTAAGAACACCATGGTACATAACGAATATAAATGCTGGTACTGCATTCTTATTGCAACCCTGCAGTAAAACTGAAACATGCATCTTTTATCACAGGAACAACAACAGCATTACTATAGTAATAATCATATGCCTGAAATGGATGGTGAGATGCACAACTGTGGCACAGATGAAGAAATTAGAACAATGGAGCAGAAGCCAAGGTAGCTCTAATTGCAGAGAAGGTCAAAGAAAACAAATTACAGTGGTTCAGACACATATGCAGGAAAGTAGAAGATGATCTGATGAAGAAGATTTGGGAAAGCCATGGAGAAGGCAAGAATAAGGAGCATGTCTGGCAAAGACATGGATGGATTATGCAAGACTTGACTTTCAAAGAAGGTAGTAGTGAGGCATTCAGTTGAGAGAGATGCTAACCATTTGACATGATTCCACAACCCCAAGCAGAAAATGGGAATAAAGCAGGATTGATGATGACAATGATAATGAATCAGTTCATTAAGAAAAGAGTTTTTCAGTATGATGGTCAACACATTATCATATTAGAAGTAACAACAACTGATACATAATCATAAACTACAGAACAGAAGTAGCTAGAAGTATAAACAGTATACTGCATAACTAATAGTGGTAGCAGTGGGTCAGCAGTTAGCGTTGTCACCTCACAACAAGAGGTTCTCCGGTTTGATTCTTGGCTGGGCTTCCTTCTGTGCGGAGTCTGCATGTCCTCCCTGTGGTCATGTGGATTTCCTCCAGGTGCTCCTGTTTCCTCCCACATTCCAAAGACATGTAGTAGGTGGACTGGACACATTAAACTGGCCATAGGTGAGAGTGTGTGCGTGAGTGAATGGTGCAAGTGAACTATTGTGGCAGGGCTGGCCACCCGGTGGTGTAGACCTTGGCTCGAGATGATTGTCACTGTGGAAGTGACACCCAACCCCATATGTAAAATGGGAAAAGGGGTTGAGGATGGATAGATGGATGGATGCATAACAAATAATAAGTGACTAAGTGACAGTACATTAACACATATTAAAGAAATGCACTTATGGTGGTAATGTGGTAACTTTGTTTGGCAGTCCAGGCATTTTGATTGTATTCATCTCTGCTGGAGCTGTAAAAGAGAAGAAATAATTAGCGTTTTATAAAATAATATGGAAACATACTGCTTCCATAGAGCCATGATTAGATTTTGTCTTGTTTCAGCTCTCATTTCCTGCAACAGCTCATGTTGGTATCACTGGGGGGTCATAGTAATTCTACTGACACTGGCAACCAGATCTGAACATGCCTGGATTTATAGAAAGCATTTCAGCCATGGTGGTCCAAACTGCTGACCAGCAATGCCTTTCTGACAGGAGCTCAGCTCCAACAAACATTCTTTCAAGAAATAACAACCCCCCACACACTTTTTTTTTTTAATTAAAGGCAAGTTTATCAAACTTTTAACAAAACAGCACAGTATCATTTCGTTAAAATACCACCATTTATTTATATGGAAAACCCCAGCTGTTCTCCAACTTTGTCTACATTGAGCCACATTCAGCAATTTTCCTATTGATGTACTCCAAATGAATGTAAAGAGCGTTACAACAACTTGCTTGTAATGAAGATAGCCCAAACACTTTGCTGTGAACCATCTCTCCATCCTTCCTGGATCCCATATTTTGTAGGTTGGGGTAAATGCAAACAAGACGTTTGACCTCATCTGAAGCTGTATCTCTGCAAAAAAAGTATATGGGTATATTGGGCTCATGAACTGTCATATAAAAGCTGTCTATCAGTGCTTTCCCATAACTAAGTACATCTGACAGGCCGAACCCACCCATTTTTGATGGGATATACATTTTTTCCCTGCTTACCATGGTTACTTTCATTAAAATATAAAGTCAGAAAAATATATCTTCTTTACTTAGCTGGAGAAGTTTGCCTGGGGAAGGTGTCTTAATAAACAGAGCACTTTGGGTAAGATGAACAATTTAATTGCCTGGATATATCCCAGGAAGTGCAATTTTAGGTGTTTCCATTTATGTATTTGGGTTCTTAGTACTTCTACTATTGGTTTAAAATTGAATTCCTCCTGTTTACTGGTATCAGTGCATATAATGCCACCTAAGCATCTCATGGTATCTGTTAGCTCTGTATTTAAACTACAGTTAAGTCTTGTAAGGTCAAGTTGTCCCATGGAAGAATAACACTGGTTTTGGTCTGCTTATTTGCAACCTAGTTTCCTCTAGTATTGTTTCCAGGATATGTAGAATGTTGGGTACCAATACTGAGGGATTATTCAGCTAAACAATGTAATCTTCTGCAAAGCAGATTGCTAAGACTTGAGGCCTAGTGTCTACCCTTGGGCTATAGGTTGTAAACTGGACATACATCTGCTTGTCAATCACTGATGCCCCTAACACAAATATTAACAGGGAAAATGGTCAGCCCTTGCTTGTACCCCTACATATCTTGATTGATTTGGTTAAAATTCCCATTGGACTAGACCAGGGCCATGGAGTTGTGATAGAACAAATTGTAGAGGGATCACATAAAATTGCAACACATTCCATACTCAGTCCAAATTAAGTGTATCAATGGCTTTATTAAAATCCGCTGGTTGTGTTCCCACAACTACATTCTGTACTTCCGCCAGATTTTGAATGCTTAATCAAGTTTGTATTGCCTTGTGGCCCCCTTGCCTCCCCTTTATAAAACCTACATGATTTATGGGGACTAAGCATGCTATGATTGGCTCCAATCTCATGGCTAAAAGTTTGGCAACATTTTTAATGTGGTTTTGCAATAAAGAAATTGATCTGTAGTTGGAAGCCAGTAGCAGGTTTTTGTGCTGCTTAGGAACCATTAAAACCTACATTAGCATTAAGTAAGCTGAAACATTTTGCATTCATTTGGCCTGGTTATATAAGCACAATTATGGGTGTCTCAATATGTCTTTATAGACTCTATAAAATTAGTTGTGAGGCCATCAAGGCCTAGTGCTTTCCCTATTGGCAGCATGACTATTGCTTGCTCAGTTTCCTTTCTAGTGATGAGTTTCACTAATTCCTTTAGTAGGTAATCTGATAACCCAGGGTGAATATGCTACAAAATAATGTAGAAGCATGATGAGTTTTACCCACTTTTAACTGTACTGGCATATTCCATAATTCTTCACTAAGAGTTGATAAATCCTTTTTGGGTCTGAATGAAGTTTCACACTCCCTGGCCATCTTTTAATGTACTGATATGAGTCATCTGGGATTACTGCTTGCATTTAACAGGAATTAGCTTCTTAGAAGACAGCCTCTTGCCCAATGTAGTAGGTTATATCTATCCAAATTTGTACTGTAGAGTAATGAACTTGCCTGATAAATTTGATTTCCCAAAGCATCTCCTTCCTAGTACAGTTGTTAAATTTAAACACACTCTCCAGATCTCTCAGTAGAGCAGATAGGGAAGCTAAATGATGGTCTTTCTCTGCCCTATTGTCTGCCTGTACTTGTCTATTAAAAACACTGGATCTTTCTTTGAACCACTCCCAAGTGGCAAAAATATTATCAGTTATCACCCTGGTTGTATCCCAAAAATTTGCTATGCAAGCTCTAATGCTCTTACTGATATCATCTTGTAAAAGAATGGGGTCAAACATCCATTGGTTATAGCCTGGAATTCCTCTATCCATTGTCCATTTCATGACCACCATTGGATAATCTAATAAGGCTGCTGGCATGATTTCTATGTCAATAATCCCCAAAACAGCTGTTTGTTTTATTTACCAAAGATCAGGTCTACTCATCAACCTGTAAGGGTGAAATGTATAATGCATACCTGAGGGGACGAAAGCTCTCCTCACACCTATCAGTGTCAGCTTCCCTATAAAACATGCTAGTTCCTTAGTACATTTGGGAAGATGGAGAGTTAACCACGGTCTGTATATATTGCTGGATCCAGAACCATGTTGAAGTCCCCCCCACACACACTATCATACCCACATTGAGATGGTACAAAGTGTTAATACTAGGTCTAAAATCATCTAGTATATTGTGGTTGTCTTCACTGGGAGCATACGCATCATCTAATATTATGTAGATATCTGCTGGAAAAACCATAGCAACAATCCATCTGCCCTCCCTATCAGTAAGTATTGCATGAAAGTTCCAACTCAATTGCTGATGGATCAGAATGGCTGTCCCACGTTTAGCTGTACTGGCATATGATAATAGTGTTCCAGCCAGCCATTGTTTGAAGTCAAAGTTTTTCCTTAAAATTTTTATTTTTGCTTCCTGAAGAAATACCACTCCTACCTTACTTTGTCTTATGGTCTTTGCACTGCCTTTGCTTTGCAACTGGTGGATACTCCCTTCACATTCCACATGATACAGACAACATCCTGGTCATTCTCTTTGTTCAGATTATCACAGTGTCCTATCGTTAAGTGACCAAACAGTACTGTAGGCTGAAACTCATCATACTCTCACAACAAAAACAGCACCACTCAAATTAAGCCATTTCAATTAAAGTAAGAATCCTACGTATTTTCAATAACACAAATTAAATAAATACCTGTCTAAGACACACAATATCATCACATACTACTGGACTTAAATTTTATACAAGCTAGAATAAACAGGTAAATTAATATAGTATAGTCCTTGCTGGTATATGCCCCCATCTCCAAGCCTAAGAGTGGTCACATAACAGAGTTTTTGAAGTTACCCTGGAAGTAACAGTCTCACAATGCCCAATTCCTTATCCATTCATCTTGCACATACCTTGCGTATTAGTCCAGTTTTCAAGTTGTCATCAATATGTATTGCAACTGCAACTTTATTAGAGTTTCACAACAGGGATATTTAATATAGTCCATTAACTAAACTTAAAGTCAAGAGCGCACAGACCTCATCCCATCCATTTGTGCCACTTATCCACCATATATTATTATAATCTCCCAGACTTCTTTATTGACGGCTTCATTTCCTGTATTTACTTCACACTCTGTGCTAGCATCTGTAATGCCACCCCATGACTGCTCCATTTTGGTAAGTTCATCTGCTCAGTATGGTCTCCACTACTCATCTGAGTTGACTTTCCTCCAATGTCTAAGAAAGTTTCCTCAATGAAAATTTGGTTTAGCTACTGCTGGAAAGATCTCTCTGACTTTCTTTTGCAAATGGTGTTTCTGCTGTGAGCTAGAGCTGCAATTGGTCATGTTTTCTCCTACCACATACACCACTCACAACCAGCACTTACAGTTTTGTTCCAGTTAAATGAGGACATTTTAAAAAGTGCTGTACTTCCTGAGGAGTGTAAAAAGCCATTTATACTGCCAGTTTTGTCACTGTGAGTGTAGCCTTGTTCATGCAGAGACACAGAAATAGTGCCTTTTGTTTACATTTGAAGTAGAGAGTAGCAGTGTAGTGTGGGGTAAGCTTTACCGGGTATCTAGCAATCTGTTGTTTTGAGCCTTACTCTCTTATGATCATTATAATCTAAACATTTGAAAATAAACTGTCTATGATTGTTGGGGTTTCCCCACTATATGATTTATTTGGTGTGCCTGTTCAGTAATTGAAGAGTGAGAGGATTGTACCAGTACACACAGCTCCTTTTTTAAAGAACTGTAGTAGGTTATTAACTTCAATCAATTCTGGAAGTCCTGTTACCCTTACACTGTTTCACCTGGCACTATTCTCTAGCTTGTGCATTTTCAGACCCAGGAGATCTTTATTTTTCTTGCAGTTCCTACAACTGGCAAGAATGCATTTCAGTAGTCAACTGCTGTTATTTAAGTATATTATTTTGCTGGGCCATGCCTGATTCAGCGCATAAGAGTTTTGACTCATGAGCTGATTAAGTAAGTTTAATTTGATGAACACCCATCGCTGTTTGTTTCAGCAACCAAGCAGTTTGTGCACAATGTTCTCAGACTTTTTAGGAAACACACAGAGCTCGGCCTCCACATAGAAACATTTATTGACTAATAAAACAGTAAAATGGCATACAGACAGTACAGGCATAAAAACAGGGATAAGCGCTTTCAACTCATAGAGCCTTCATCAGATCCTGCATTACTGCCAGTACTCCTCCCCCTTTAAAGCAAAGAATAGCCAATCAAAATTCATCTAGGAAGTCTCCTCCCTTACATCAAATACTGCATTACTGCCAGTGCTCCTTCCCTTTGAAGCAAAAAGCAGCCAATTAAGACTTAAATTTAAATTTTACCGAGGAAGTCTCCTCCCTTTCAACAGTGGCTTCAGGGGAATCATCCCATTCAATCTAGGGAGCCGATCAGCCTGCAAATCAGCAATCCAACGGCTCTCCAAAACCTGTGTTTTATTATATAACTCCCCACCCCTAGGATTATCATGTACTAATTCTAATTCCGTAAATATAAACTTGTGTTGCGCATTTTCTTGGATATGTCTAGACAAAGCACTGGTGTTCTTTCTTAGTCTAATGTCACTGAAGTGACATAAATTCTATCTTTGAACTGCTAATTAGTCTTACCAACATAAACTCCATTACAGAGGGTGCAAGTGGCTACATAAATAATTTGTTGGTGTTACAATCTGCATAGGTTTTCAGCTGATATAACTTTTTAGTGAGAGGATGTCTAAAGGAGTTACTACTGTTAATTGCAGCACATGCCCTGCAGTTGCTGCAAGGAAAAGTCCCATTCTGCAAGGTTGTTTTCTTTGGTGGAACCCCATCCTTGTAACAGAGAAGTCTCTTCAAATTCAGATTGTCTTCATGTTTATGGTTATAGACAACAAGAGGTCCAATAGGGACTCACGACCACTAGGAATATGAGAAGAACAAGAGGACGTCCTTACATTTCGGAGAATACTATATCAGAACCAACCTGTCCCATACCACAGCAAAATAACAGCAATACAAGTGTCCTAAGATGCCTGCTTACATATAGCAGTGATGTCGCTCAGGTTTCTGAGATTATTAAGAAGAATTGGCACATACTAACAATGGATGACAAAATAAAGGACATAGTGAGTGAAGTTTTGAGGGTTTGTTTTAAAAATAAGATGAATTTGAAGAGACTTCTATGTTACAAGAATGGGGTTCCACCAAAGAAAACTACCTTGCAGAATGGGACTTTTCTCTGAAGGAAATGCAGAGCATGTGCTTCAATTAACAGTAGTAACTCTTTTAGACATCCTGTTACTAAAAGGTTATATCAGTTAATTGTTATGGTGTTTGCTGGTGTTACTGAGTTGATTTTTTATTTTGAATGAAACAGCTGAGGTTTTTTTGTGTTAGTAAAGTCCAGTAACTGTTCTACCTGTGAGTTTGAGGTAGTGTGTTTTTCAGTCTATAAAAGGATAGTTAAAGTCTGACATGAATAGGGAATTTGGTTTAATATCGAGTGTCTCCAGTAGGTCTAGCTATGACCTATGGAATTCTTGGGACATAGAGGGTGACCTATAGCTTGCTAGGATATAGTATGGAATTTTGTCTATGATGATTTGTACATGGATAAACTCCAAAGCATCATCCTGTTTAACCAACCTAGATGTATACTTGTTGCTAATGTAGATCCCGACTCCTTCACCTTTTGTCCCAGTCTCTGAGGTTGATGGTCTAAATGTGTGAAAGGTACTGAATCCTTGTACTGCTGGAGTACTTTCTGCAGATTTAAACTATTTCTCAGTAATGGCAGAGATGTCTATATTCTCCAAAGTACTTATAGGGCGTGGACTTTCTTGTTAGGCTGTTTCCTTGAGCAGTAACGTCTTTTGGTTTCTTCAGGTTTTATTTGCTTTGCTGGCAGGTTTGTTGATTTGGCATTGCCTAAAAAGTCTCTAAGGGGGGGGCGTGGAAATGTTGTAGGTAATATTCAGAAGTCTAGGGGAGATAGTGTGGACCATCCTTTGCAAAGCAGCATGGTTTGTTAACCATGTCCTCCCATGCTGACAATTACTGAATCCCCCTGGTAAGACACCAGACACTAAGCCAATTATTGAAGTCTGTCATCTTTTGTTCATACTTTGGCATCATCCTTGCTGAAGGTAGAATGCTGATTAATGTAGGATACATACCTGTCTGAGACACATATTTAAAGAGATCAATAGTTTCTTGTTTCATCTAATCCAGAGAGGGGGTTCTGGCATTTAGGTTATGAGACATTTATGCACATGCCAACGAGACACATGGAACATCTCAACACTCCCTTAGGACAGCTACCTGGCTGTATTCTAACAAAAGAGAGAGCTGCGTAGCTGTCATTAAACAAGCAATGATAACACTTTTAGCAAGGCTGTCTCTGTGGGTAGCTGTCCTTAAGGATCATTGTACTGTGCATTGTGTCTCTTCAGCATTTAACACCGTAGTGATTTTGCTTTTTGTCTGGACTGCTATACAATAACGCGATGTTGCAGGCTTCTGGTTTTGGTATTATAGCTTGTGGGAAAACGTTTTGCAACCTAAACCCTGGAACCCCCCAGGGAGGTATGTCTCAGGTCATTAATGCCCACATAGACTATGACAGAGTCATACTGGGACCTGTGTTGTAGTGACTTGAGTATGTGAATAATTTGGCAGATTCAGGCTCCAGATAAGCAACAGTTATCTTCTGCTTGTTCAGTTTGGTGAGTGGGGCACCTCTGTGTTGTAGAATGGAGTCCCTTATGACAAAGGTCCTGGGTAATGTGTTTGCTTAGCTTATGGGCTTTGCTGTTGAACTCCAGTGGATGTAGGCATATGTGTGTTGCTTGGTGTTGCATTTGGTGAGTATTTTAGAGATTGTTGAGGATGAGCATTGCCATTTATAGGCTTAGGAGGTCTTTGAAGTTTAGGAAGATTTAATTTTAGTGTCTCAGCATAAGCTGGTCTAGGTGTGTGGTGGTCACTATGTGTCGTGGGGGTCTATATTAGTTCTTCAAAAGGCATCTCCATTAAACACATCTCCACTGACACCAAACCATCAAATTTAACTTCCATGATTCACGGAGTTTTTCTCAGGGTGAGGAAGTAGTTGGCCAGTTTCACAACTTTACCCTTTTCCCCACTGTAGTGTGATCTTGGAGTTGGTATATAAAATTAGGGGGATGTTGGGTTGCACCCCACCATAGTGGGAGTGTGGGGGTGAAGCCCCCCCACATGGGTGGGCTTGAGTTAGTGAGCTATGAGCTTTCTTGTGCTACGGGACAATCTTTTCATTGCCCTGGGTAAAATTCCATGAATCGTATAAGTCTGACGGCTTGGTGGCAATGGGCAGGTGTTCGATGAAGATGTCTTTCAACAAACTAATATAGACCTTTGTGGTGGACGTAGTGCTTGTGCTCTTGAGAACCCTGTTTGTATGCGAGACTCTTGCCTCCAGTGAAATTGTGTATGTGCATCTGTCATATGTGTTTTTGTTACTTTAAGGATTAAATGGTTATCTGTGAACATTCTGCAATCCCTAAAACCTCAGTATGGCCAACTCTACTAAGCTGGTTATATAGACATTTTATTTATTTATTGACATTTGATTACCTGGAAAATCTAATTGAGCAGAAGCCCATTTTCAGCAGAGTCCCAGGGAGAAAAGCTCCGAATTATTACAAAACATTTTAAGGACAATAATTTTACAATCTTCAGAAATAAAACAAAAACAATTACAGTTTAAATAATTATAACAAATTAGACATAATATAAAAACATTGGTTAAAAATAAATTCAAGGTATATGACAATCATTTAATATTTAGAGAAACTTTAGACAGTTTGTAGAGAAAGTAAGGGTAAGTTAGTCTAATACAAATAGGAACTGCAATATGAGGTAAGGGAAAAATGTGCTTATGGTATATTTAGAGAGACAGTCAGGGAAAAGAATTAGGTAGTAGTAAGGAAGTGAAGAAGGGAGAGTAAAAGTATAAGGAATGAAAAGATACTTGCTCACATTTAGGGATATAGTTTATCCTGGAAGTATAGAGGGTGTTGGTGAAATGTTAAAGGAGAGGGGACCAAGGACAAAGCTTTGTGACGCACCAATGGTGAGTAGGAGGTAAGGAGAGAGCATGCAATGCCATTTTACTCACTGATACCTATTGGACAGGTAGCTTTTGAACCACAGAAGGGTGGGCTGTGAGAGACCTAGTGAGGACATTTGAAGTAGAAGTTTGCTGTGATAAACTGTGTCAAAGGCTTTAGACAAGTCTAGAAATAAAGAAGAAACTAGTTTGCCATTATCTGTAGCTTTATTGACAGTATCTATATATGACAGAAGGGCAGTGTTAGTACTATGGGAAGGATGGAAGCCATGTTATGTAGATGATAGGAGTTCTTCCTGCAGGAGATAGTCTAGCAATTGTTTTTGAATACATTTTTCAAGTATTTTGGCAAGGGAAGATAAGACTGCTATAGGTCTAAAGTTATTTATGTCTGTTGAATTTCCTCCTTTGTGCAGAGGGATAATGTGTGACTTTTTCCAGAGAGCAGGAGTGTGGAATTCCCGGATTGACCTATTTATAAGGATTTAATCAGGATAGGCAATGCACTGGCTGCTATTTTTAGATACTCACTTGGAAGGTCATCAGTTGAAGAAGAGCACAGTTTAAGTTTGTCTAAGATTAGTTTTATATATGATGTGGGCACAGGTTTGAAGGTGAAAGTGGATGTGGTGATATGTGGCTGTTGGGCAGGGTTGGAATTAGATGTGGAATCCTTAGATGCTATACTATCTATAACATAAGAGTTGAACTGTATTGTAGTTTTGAGTGGTGAGTTATCAGGAGAGGGATTTGGGTTGAAGTTTTGGCTGAATTGTAAGATTTCTTTAATGGATGTCTAAAATTTTTTAGGGTTGTGTTTAATTTTATTCTGAAAGTTATTATAGTATAGTTTCTGTCTTCATTTGTTTGCTTTTTAGTATGATTGTGAAGCATTCCAAAGTTTTCATGATATTGCAGTGTTTTATAATTTTGCCATTCTCTCCATGTTTTTCCCTCTATCCTGAATTAGCATTCTACTCTTTTTGGATAGCCAAATTTCATTATTATTTTTCCTTCTCTTCCTTCTAGGAGGTGCATGGCTATTTAGGGTATTGAGAAAAGTTGTATTGAGTTCAATAAGAGCACCGTATGAGGGGAGGATTTTTACGAAGTTCCAGTTAATAGATGAAAGTGTAGTAATGAACATTTCTGGATTAATCCTGGAAAGGTTACATATTGTTTTATAAATATGCTATTTCATTGGATGTGTGAGATGCCTAGTCATATAGATTGGAAAAATTATTACTGATAGAGTCTGACATTGTACCTGTGATGGAGTATTTGCTAGGGTCTGATATTAGGATCCAGTCTGCTAGAGAATTTGAAGTGTTAGTATAATGTGTGGGGCTATTAATTAGTTGCATGAAACCATATAAGTTCATGCTAGATGTAGAGGAGTTAGAATCTATATCCAACCAATTGACATTCACATCATCTAGTATTTTTTTTTTCCTTGTGGAAATGCTATGTGTTTCCAGTGCAGGATATCTTCCAGTATAGCTGTATTGCTGCCAGGAGGGATATGTTTTTCTTTTGGCTTTTCCCAGTTAGGGGTCGCCACAGCAGAACTCCTGTCCGCTAATGATTGGCAGTGGATTTTTATGGCATCAAGTTGCCAGCCTGGTGCCCAACCTTCGAAGAAGGCACACCGATACACGCACGCACCTACCTGCATGTCTTTAAAGTTCACTCGACCACAGGGAGGACATGCAGACTCAAACCGGAGAACCTCATGCTGTGAGGTGACAATGCTAACCGCTGAACCACCGCGGCATTTGTTCACAGGAGGGATATAAAGGACAATAACACATACTTGTTTATAATTGTTTATTTTGAGGAAATCAATAAGAGGATCTGCTGAACTGAATTTTGGTGTTGGTTTGCTGTAAGGGAAATGTGCTAGGTATTGGGAAATATTAAAGCAAAACCATCACCTTTCCTGTTTATGTTGTCATTACAGATGATATTATGGCCCAAAGGTGTAATTTGCAGTCATTAAATCTGGGTTTTAGCCACTTTTCGGTTAGAGAGAGAATATCAGGCTTATGTTGGGTAATCCAGGCATGTAGTTCAGCAATGTTATTTCTTATGCTTCTAACATTTATGGCAGCAAAAGTTAGATTACAGGGGATAGGGGAGAGCAGGCTTCCCACACTCAGGCCAATTTATAACTGAGATCAATCGGTTTATAGCCAAAACAAAGCAATTAACAAAGAGGTGCAAGTAAAACAGGTTGTCATTTCCCGAGACTAAATAAATGGCATATTCAGTGCAGTCTACTGGTCAAGCAAAAGGAGACAGTGGCCACTTTAGTAAGAGGTCCTTAGGGTGCAAGAACTATTTCACAGAGAATTGCAGTCACAGAGAAGGCATGTATTT
>NC_056751.1:335151011-335226011 GCF_019279795.1 Protopterus annectens | reverse complement strand
TGCCAAAAATTAACAGCAGTGCTGTGTAACATGCAGACTAGATTTTCTAAGCTTGTCTCCATGTAATGGCTTTGTTTTAACCACACTAAATTACAGGTTTCAGTTCTAAGGGTAGTTTTAAAGATCAGATTTACTATCTAGCTGTTTGTGTCTCTACAGGACATTGAAAGAGGTGAGAGAGAGACTTTCAAAGTCAGATTACCATAAGGGGCAGAAGCCAGAGGCACAGCCTTTTAAAACCACAACAAAAAAAGTGTAGGGGGGTTGAGGAAAAATTTAAGCTGCAAAAAGCATACTTGCTAGAGAGGCATCCCATATTGGGATTCTAATTCTATGGTTAGACCTTCAGAAACATTAGCTTTTTGTCTCAGTAGAGGCTGAGGCAGATCCAACTAGTGGAACAAAAATAGCAAAGTAAACAAAAAGACACCAAAATGCAACTTTTAGTAGGCAAATGATAAGCAGAAGACTCTAGGAGCAAAACTGGAGAATAAGCAGCTATAAAATTACTAAAGCACAAATTCTGAAGAAGAATTCACAATGCTACCACTACTACAACCCCAGAATAGACTAAGGCACCAAACTATGCAGACATTTATCAATACTGTTGATTACAGAAAAACAGCTGTAAGAAGTGAATACATGAGGCTTAAATCAGGCAGTAGTTTATAGTGCTGCCATAACTGTATGAAACTACAAGATCAGGACCGCAGACAGGGTTCTAAATACAAACAGCTAACTTTCGCAAGTAATTCTCCTTTTGGAAATAGAAGTATAGTATAATGTATGAACAATGCTAAAATATTTCCATAATATACAATATCCCCACAACTATCCATAATACACAATATTCCCACAAATGTAAATAAACCTATGATACTAAGGTCCCAGTACAAACCAAAATGTAAACAGGTAACTTTTTGGGGAAAGATATGGAAAAAAAGTAGAAAAATATTTAAGCAGAATTTAAATAAAGGCATTTTTATTCCTTCTTGATGAAAAAATTGTTTCTCATACTTCAGGGGTTTCAACACCTCTTAGAGTCTTTATAGAGTTATAGGTTTATATAGAGAAATACTAGGCTATTAGTCTGTAAATTATTGCAAGCCTAGCTGCTAACCATAAGTCAGAATCAAACTCTGCATTTCCTATCTCTGAGGTAAGGAACTTTACCATTATGCCAAATCTTCCCTGCATAAAAGATTATTAAAAACATTTTGTATTTTCAGTAAGGGATTGTGTTTTTTCCATTTTATATGATGTTACTTTGATTACTTAAATAAAAAATCTCAGCTTTTCCCAGCAAGTACCATAAGATCTTTTATATCTACCTGGCCTAATACCAACTCAGGCAGACAGGATGCACACTCAGAAGTGCAACACCTGCTGTATGTTGCATAGCAGTGTCAGTACAGGAAAATTGATCCAAACACATGAGGTGGTAACAGAACACACAATATTCTGATCTTCTAGTACTAAAGATTAGTGTTCTACTTACTGAGCCACAGACAATTCTCACATATTAGAAGTATTACTGTTTTTGTTATTAAATATCCAAATTATAATGGAAGGAGAAAGAATTATGGATGGGAAATACATTTTTGGTAGCTAATAGTGCAGGTATCTTATAATATACTTAACTGTAATTTTTTGAGTACTCATAAACCTTGGGACAACTTATACAACTTCTGTACATAATTTATCTAATTATGAACTGAATGATTCTATTTTTTCTGTGTTATGTAAAATTTTGAACTTTGCATCATGTATACAAACTGAAATTGGGTTGTTTTAAGTTATTTAGAAAATTAATACTGACCCCTTAAACTTCTGCCAACGACTACCTGCTTATCTAAGTAACAGTACAAGGATTTAAAGAATGGTTTCTAGATGAAATAAAGCTTTACCTAGATCCCAATAAGAATGGAGATATTATCATATGGATGGATGAATAAAAGGAAAGAGTGGGATAAAAAACTAGTAGACATACAAAAATAAATTGATGAACTAAAACTAAAACTTACATCAAATGACAAATCTGCATTAGCTGACATATGTAAACTGAACAAGGAGCATAAGGATATCATGGCGCATAAAATATCATTAAATCTGGAAAAAATCAGATTACAATCCTACTAAATTAATCCCAAGAGTATGCACAGGATTGCAATGAGATCTAAATATTTAATTAAAAAAGTCATATAAAAGAAATAATATACAATAGAAATACTCAGGCTATCAAAGTTACAGATCTAAAAATATCTTATTATGTTTTAAAAACCATTACAAGAATATTAATAATAATAACTGATCTACAAGTGATAATAAAAGTATAGACAACTTTCTTGCTAATAATATTACAAAAAAAAAGTTATCTAAACACAATATTAATAACATAGACAAACCCTTTTTCTTTAAAGAATTAAAGGAACAAATAAAAAAAATGAAGACAAAAAAGGCACCAGGGCTGGATGGTCTAATTCTGAAATTTTACAAACTTTTACCGAATAACATCGTGAAAATCTTCTCAATGCATTTCAAGAAATTAAAACAACAGCAAACATCCCTTCCTCGTGGAAATATTCTATCATCTCTCTCATCCTAAAACCAAATAAAGAGCCCGACCTTTGCACATCATACAAGCCAATTTCTTTGCTTAACATTGATTACAAGATATTCATGTGTATCTTAGCAGACAGATTAAATAATATTCTTTCAATATTAATTCATGAAGACCATACTGGGATGATCAAAAACAGAAAGGTGCAAGATAATGTAATGCGATTACTGTCCTTAATAGACTTAGCAAACAAGAAAAAAATGAGATTTCTATTTTAAGCCTTGATATAGATAAAGCTTTTGATTCCCAAAGTTGGACATATCTGTTTAAAGCTCTGCAAAAATACAATTTCTCCCCAAACTTTATAGGATTAATTAAAAAACTATATGAAAAGTTCATAGCCTATGTAAAGATTGGATCTTATCTATCTAGTCCAGTCAAAATATTAAGAGGTAGCAAACAGGGGTAACCCCTCTCACCATTACTCTTTGCCCTGGCAATTGAGCCTCTTGCAAATTATGTTAGAAATAATGACAGCGTTAAAGGATATAAAGTGTCAGACAAATTATCCCCCAAGATACAACTGTTTGCTGATGACCTACTAATAACATCTAATGATACTGAAAAGTCAGAAGATCACCTATTACATAATCTAGACTTCTTTGCAAACATCTCTGTTCTAAAGTTCAATCACAACAAAACTCATACACTTTTAGTGAATACAAATGTTACTATGAAATTTAGATCAACAAGAGACATAAACTGGGAGTGCACGCATATTTAAATATCTAGGTATCATTATTGAATCTAATTATAAAAAACAAAAATCACTCCCATCTAATAATCAACAACTAATAAACTCAATTACTAGTCTAACTGACAGTTGGAACAGACTCTTCCTCACATTGAACCATATACTCAAATACATACAAATACCTTTATATTGATTTTAAAAAATATAAATTCAAAGTGAAAGGTCAAAACTTGTTGTCACACCTCTTATAAACCAAATATCGCTGTTGCTTAGAAGCTTATGTTTTATAATCAATTAAGAATTTATTACTAATTATGTTTCCTAATGCTTATACAGATGAAGGCTTGATATCTTTTGATACTCCGAAAATGTTAGAATTTAAGAAGGGTGACCTATTATAATGGAATCAATTTCTCTCAGCTAATAACATAAGTTCTGCAGACTATTTGATCAGAAGATATAGTCTGCAAAATTGCAACTGGCTGGACATCCAAACATGTATGGATTTTATACATACTAAGTTTGTACTCTCATTAGAGGCATATAATAAGAGTAACTTAAAAATCTTAGTTTTTTTCTCAACAATTATTAATAGCTCACCCAAGAACACTTCATACATATCTGTTATTTATAAAATTCTCAATAAAATTCTCAGAAATGATTTTAGCAAACAGATGTTTCTTTTTGGAATTATTCAACTGAAGTTAATAGACAAGTATTCTCAGAAAAAGATAAAAAAAAAAAAAACTTTGTTTACAGTCAGTGAAGGAATCCACATCTTCCGTGTTCTGACATGTATACACATGGACATTTTTACATAGACTAACAACACAACTCATCACTTAATTGTTTGGGCAAAACTCTCTAATCTGTTAGATTCAAAAATGGAAAAAAAATTAAGGGTAATGCTGCTCAATGCCAGAAGTCTAAATCTCAAGATGCAGGCTCTCGAAGCACTCCTCAGTATGGAGAACATCGATGTCTGTGCAGTCACTGAAACCTGGTTCAAGGCTCCTGAGAGCACCCCAGCACTACCAGGCTATACCTCGTATCATGCTTTTCGGCCCCAAAACTCGGGCCAAACCAAAAAGGGAGGGGGAGTGTCCATATTCATCAAGGACACCCACACCTCCAGGTTAGTGGCAACACATGAAGCATCAGAGACCATCCAGGTGCAACTAACCGTAGGCAAAACTGCTATACAACTGGTAGCATGTTACAGATCACCCTCCCAATCTCAGGAACCCCATTCAGCCTTCCTGAAGACATTGGAGGATATGAATGTCTCACCAAACACCATCATATTGGGAGACTTCAACTATCCTAACATAGACTGGGTGCATTATTCTAGCCCTAACACCCTAGCCCAAAGGTTCCTGGAATTCATAAATTCAAATGCAATGGAACAGCTAGTCACCTCTCCCACAAGCGGAGATAATATACTAGACCCGATCATCACAAACATGGGGACAAAGTGCTCCACACCGGAAGTATACCCCTCACTAGTGACATCTGACCACAAACTAATCACCCTGGGTATACATATCCCACCTCCACCCCCAACACAAAAGACTACATTGAAAAACTTCTCAAAAGCCGACTTTACACTTCTTAAGACTGAGATGGTATCCTTTAAGCCCACTGGGCCAGTGGTAACCACATCCCACAATGCTGAATCTTTCACAAATGCTTTCTATGGACATCTCCAAGAATGCATGGATCATGCAATCCCAAATAAAACCAAGACCCTCTCCACAAAGGGCAGGTGTCCTGTCTGGTGGACCCCAGCCATAAACAAATTGTATAACAAAAGAAGGAAGCTACTGCACGTCAGAGCAAAATCCCATAAAGAGAAGGCATCTCTGATCAGCACTAGTAGAAAGCTACGTTCTCTCATAAAAACACCCAAGACCAACTTTGAGAGAAAAATCGCTATGGACACTAAAGATAACCACAAGGCCTTCTTCTGCTATGTTAGAAACCTGGGCGGAAACCCTCAGATATGCTCAGAGTTAGTTCACAATGACAAAAAATACACTGAACCCACAGATATTGCCAACATTCTGGCAGACAGGTTCAGTGCAAATTTCTCCCCTCCCTCACCCCCAAAAGAGGAAATACTTATCCCAGCTGAATGTAACCTCCCTGTCATCTCAGATGTCCAGGTGAGAACCGCCCTCAGCAAAGCTAAAAACATAGCACCAATGGGACTTGACGGTATCCCGGGTTGCGTGCTACGTGAACTCCAAGAGGAGCTAAACCCGCACATAAAAATGCTATTTAACCTTAGCCTTACTACAGGATATGTACCGGAACACTAGCATACAGCAACAGTGGTCCCACTCCACAAAGGAGGCACCTCTACAGACCCTGGTAACTACCGCCCCATAAGCTTAACCAGCCTGGTCTGCAAAGCTATGGAAAGAATCATTATGGAACTCATAAACAGAGACATTGGGGACCTACAGACACTTTATCCCACCCAGTTCGGCTTTGTAAAGGGCAGATCCTGCCTTTTGAACCTGGTTGACTTTTTCAAAACAGTCACTAGAGCCATTGACGAGGGCAAAGCAGTCCATACAGCCTACCTGGACTTGGCTAAAGCTTTTGACACAATACCCCACTCAGGCATCATAGATAAGCTCAACAACTTAAATGTAAATCCATATGTCACAAGATGGGTTGCAAACTGGCTAAAGGATAGAACCCATAAAGTCAAAATCGCTGGAGCCATGTCAGACTCAAAGCCAGTCACAAGTGGTGTCCCACAGGGCTCTGTCCTGGGACCCCTCTTGTTCGGCATTTATTTCTCAGATGTGAAAGCATACATGAGAGTGTTGTGGCTGACAAAGTTCGCAGATGACTGCAAACTAGACGCCATAGTTGATACACCAGCTGACACATACATCCTTCAGAAAGGCCTCACTGAAACGGACAACTGGTGCCGGAGTCATGGCCTTAAACTAAATGCCAAAAAATGTATAGTCATCCCCTTTGGGAAAAACAAAGTACCCACAAATTATCACATAGACAGTAACCCACTGAGTACGGAAAAATTAATCAGAGACCTGGGGACCCAAGTCGATAGTGACCTCTCATTTGACACCCACGTTGCCAAAGTGGTTAGAAAGACTTTCTACCTTGCCCACCTTATCATGAAGGGATTCACATCCAGATCAAAGGAGGTCATTGTACCCCTGCACTCCTCCCTTATCAGGCCCATGATTGAGTAAAATGCCCCATTTGATATGTACCTCACCCGGCACTTGCAACAGCTGGAGAGACCCCAAAAGTACCTCACCAAGAGGATCAAGGGTCTCCAACATATGTCATATGCTGCCAGACTAAACAAACTCCAGCTCTATTCAGTAGCATACCGCCTACTCAGAGGTGATCTGTGCCTGACGTACAAGGCCATGTCCAATCAGGAATTGATGGACATGCTCCACCTCAAAAAATCCAAATCCATCAGAACCATGAGAGCTAAAGATTTAAACCTCAGCGCGAATATGAATAGGACATGCTGGAGGGACAGATTCATAACTCAGAGGCTTCCCATACTCTGGAACAGAATCCCAGTTCATGTTAGGCAGAGCCCCTCACTGACTCTCTTCAAGAGAAATCTTGACGAGTGGATGGGAGATCATAGGTTTACCCTGGGGGTCATCTCTGTGTCACTACTAGACAGAGGCACAGTAAACTAATTCTATTATGTAAACGGGTCTTCACTGTGTCACTACTAGACAGAGGCACAGTATTCTAAATCTATTCTGTACACTTTTGTACCATTACATGGGGTGGCGAAAGCCACATCAATATGGCTAGGCTTATAAATGCCCCAGGGCTGATAGCCTAGTACTAAACTATGAAACTATATATAGTAAGTGTCCTCCTATCTATATTGCTTTTTTAGTTGTTATGGACATTGTATATAGTTTGTTTTTTCTTGTTACTATACTGTTAATTTATTGTGTTATAAAATGAATAAAAACATTAAAAAAAGAAAATTACAAGCAAAGATACAGTATACTAATAAAGCTAATTCATCAATTGTTAATGCTTTAGTTTCCTCTGATGATGATTTTTTCATATCATTCAGATGATTTTTTAAATTTTTTTCCATTCCAGCATTAAATTATTTTGTTCTTGTTAGCAGTAGTAACTCTGTTGAAGTTATGAATAACAAAGTGATGAATTCATTTGCTACTCTGTTTAATTATTAAGTGAAAATAAATTTATGATTCAATTTAATAATAAGGGAAGTCAAACAGAGAATAATTTAACAAAAACTGAGTCACAAACTTTAAAAGAATGAAGCAATAATAATCATATAGTGGTGATTCCCACTGATAAAGGCAATATGGCAGCATTATATGCAAGCCACACTTGTAATGTAACAGCTCATATGAAATAATGTCAGTTGAGAAGTATGAAAAAATTAAAGTAACTCTTAGAAATTTAATCAAAGATGGATTTAAGTTAGGACATTTTAAAGCAGATACAATTAATTATTTATTACTGTAGGATTTACATATCACAACTTTTTATTACCTGCTCAACGCATATAAGTGTTTAAATAATCAATCTGGCAGGCCTATAGTTAGTTTCAAGTTGTGCTACTTATTGAGAACCAGTAGGTAAAGTTATTAATGATTATCTTAATAAATGGATTTATAAGTTGCCATATTTGATTAAAGATACCAAAGATTTACTGCAAAAGTTACACAATGATGGTGTTAATGATCATTTAGATGGACGGGCAGATTCAATGAACCCTACATGGTCCCTTTACACCATGTGCAATGTGCACATGATAGTGTACTGTTCTGGATTCAGTAAGCAGCTCTACACAGTGTGTAAAGTCACACAAACAAGGTAAAGACCACGTCATGCTAATTACATCATAAGCAGCTGAACTGCATGTTAATGAACAAAGACAAGATGGAGGAGCTATTCAACAAGCTGTAAAGTAACTGTGTAGACTCAGTGCTGGTTTTCCCTGTGAATTCCAAAACTTATTGGAATACAGTCATGGAAAGGAGTCTACAGAGAAACAATGTTAGGGGCAGGTGTTGCTTTAATTCACGTGTATGTGCAACAGGTTGACACCTATGCTGCTGCTGCTGCTAATAGACCACAGCCAAGAATGAGAACACTTTTCAGACCACATTTACTATATCACAATCTGCATAATGTGGAAAGTGTAGAGCACTACAGCGGGGATAGAGACACACTACAGGAACTCTGCAACCCGCAACCTCTGCCATCCTAAACTCAGAGCCAGGGCAAACTGAGGGGAACCCATACCAGTGGAGACCAAGTATGTTTAGCACTTAGAATTTTAGCTGCAGGAAACTTTCAAAAACCAAAAGGGGATATGCTGGGTGTGTCACAGGCATCAGGATCCTCTATCAATTCCTAAATACTATGCTCCAACATGCCAGTGACCACATATATTTTCCCCAGAATCCTGAGGAGAGGGCAACACATATGCAGGAGTTCTACCCTGTAGCACACTACCCTGAAGTACTGGGTGCCATAGATTATACACGGGTATATATCATATCATTGAAAACTCATTTAATTGAAGCTTAATTCATTGACACATATTCACTGAAAGCTCACTTCACTGAAAACCCAATTCACTGAAAGCTCACTTCACTGAAAACCTATTTCACTGAAACTCATTTCGTTGAAAGGTATATATGGCCTTTTCCCCACTGTTGTACGATCCTGGAGTTAGTATATAAAGTAAAAGGGGTGTGGGATGGACCCCACATATTGCAAATATTCTAAAGCATATAGATGGATACTTACAAGTCTAATGAATAAATTCTTCCAGAAGACAACATATAACACATTTATGTGGGGGGATTCGCCCCCCCCCCACACCCTCCGAATGTGAGGAGCTGTACACCCCACACCCCCCCTTACTTTATATACTAACTCTAGGATTGCACAACAGTGGGGAATAGGCCATATATACATTTCAACAAAATGAGTTCCAGTGAAATGGGTTTTCAGTGAAGTGATCTTTCAGTGAATTGGGTTTTCAGTGAAGTGAGCTTTCAGTGAATATGTGTCAATGAATTAAGCTTCAATGAAATGAGTTTTCAATGATATGATATAGACCCTTTATACACATATAGAAATTAAGGCACCACACAGGCAACAGAGAAGGCTCTACATAGATAGGAGGGGCTTCCACTCTAGTAACTGCAAAGTCATGTGTAATGCCATGGGAATCAGTTTGAACATGTGCACTGCCAGTCCAGGCAGTTCCCATGACTCACATATCTGGCATACCTCCCAGCTGTATCAGGTAGTCACTTGGCGGGATATCTCACAGGGTCATTTAGTGGGGGATGCATGTTATGCACTGGAACTGTGGCTGATGACGGCCATCAAAATTGTGCATCCACCTGCTGAAAAACGCCATAATGAGGCACATGCTCAAACCAGAAATATCATAGAGCATGTGTTTGGGCTGCTGAAATAATGGTTCCAGTGCCTTGATACATCGGGGGAGCCCTGCAGTACATGTACTGAAATATTCACCATCTGTGTCACGCTACACATCATCATCCTGAAAAAGCAGCTTCAGCAGGATCAACAAGGTAAAGTGGCACACATCCCGCCACCAATGACACAGTCACCACAGCTCCACATAGGTGAAGAGTCAGAGAGGGAACCAACATCTGATGTAAGTGTAGGCAGACATAGGTATACTCAATATGCCCTTGCATTGGCTAAGAGACAATGCATAGCATGTTCACTCACCACCTAAGGGGCTAAAACCATCATCCTACACACATACATATAGTAACACTGATGCCAGGCAATACTCATAACCTTTACCTACCCATGTAATGGCTGCGTACTCCTAGCATTAGACAGATTCAGCCATGAACTATAACTGTTGTAACTGCCAGATTTACAAGATAAGTGTTAAACCTGGAGTATATTGTTTAATAATATGAATGAATGGCATATTCTTGCATGTTGTTACTTGGTAATGTAAGGGAGTAAAAGGTGGCTGATTTGTCCAGAAATGTTTTTAATGTGTGACAGCAGAGACTTATGTGAATACATGTATCCTTTATCAAGTAGTAGGACTCGGGCATTAAAGGTTCACACAGTCATACCTCTCAAAAGTACTTATGGTGACTGAATGTCCTCAGTTTAACATCATACTTTTGATATGGAAAATCATTAAAGATAGAAGTTAGAAAGTAATAAGACACACATTTCAGTTTCAGATTTCTCAACCCTCACAAGGTTATTAACAACACTGATGCAAAAAATGTTTGATTCTATCAACTGTCTAACTTTCTAAGACTAAAATATGTCAAGGATACAATTAGCAAAACAATATGACAAATGCAGATATACTAAGCACTAAGTCAGCTATGCACTCTGAGCATCAGACACAAATGTTATGTATCCCTGAATCCAAAATATAGAAAACAAATATATGACACAGTTATCATCACTTGCACAAGGTATTATGGGGGTTTACCTGACTTTGTTGAAATCCAACTTCATCGAATCTCAGTACATCGACACTCAAAATATCAAAATTGCACTTCATCGAAGTAGCAGAACAAGGAACATTTTCCCACGGTAAGTAACTTGTTGTACGAGATGGTGAACTTTGCCCTTTTCCCAACTGTAGTGTGTTCTCAGAGTTGGTATATTTAGTTAGGGGTTGTGGGGTGTGTATCCCCCTACTTGAGTGGGTGAGGGATGGTGCAGTTAAGGTTTTGTTTCTTTAAGGGTAACTGGTTACTTACCATGGGAAAATCTTCCTTGTTCACTGCTTTTATGAAGTGTGATTTTGATATTTTTTGAGTGTCGATGAACTGACATTTGATGAAGTGGGATTTCAACAAACTGAGATAGGGGGCAGAAAGGATAGGCTGACACAAAAGGTTGGTGAATAAGAAAGAAAAGCAGGCAGACATCTGGATAAAGTAACAAATGGCCAGTGAGACAAAATGAGCTTTAAGCTTCACAGCTGAACCATGTAACTGTTGTGTGTGTCTGTATGGGTCCACCAGGTGAAATTGGTGTGTGAGTGTCTGCATGAACACTGCCAAGCTCTGTGCTAGCTCTACATCTTGGTATGTCAAACAGGCATGAGCCATGCATGGTAGAGGTGGCAGTTCATTGTTGTTTTACCCAACCATGAGAACTGGCTGTGTCAGGAGTTGCACTGGCACATCCATACCCATGGTCAGATGCACTGCTGCTACCTGAACATAACTGATGTCTGCTGAACAAGTTCCCCTCACAAGGACACCCATGACCACAACCCCATGGCTTGCCATGGCTGGGTGTGGACAATTCAACCACTGATGGAGCAGTGGAAGTAGTACCACTATGGCAGCTTGACCGGGCAGTGCCACATCAGCTAACAGAAGATGATGTGGCTTTATTATGCCCATTAGGATGAAGTCCCGCTCCCAGCAGATATTCCATCATTAAGACACCACCCATTCCAATGTGTCATTCATCCAAGCCATTGAATCTGCAACATGGTGGAGGCAGTCATGCATGTCAGGTGAAAAATGAAAGCATACATTCTCAAGGTCAGTAGTCTTCTGTGCATATATATCCTAAAGCAATATCCTCTTCTGTGTTATCCACATAAACAAGTCTCCTCACCTTTGAGTTTCCTAGCTACACAGTTCCCTTTTTATGGGGTAGATTCAGGGCTGTGAGCATGGTGAAGATGCAACTGTGGTGTGAACTCATCAAAATTGCTGAATCCCAATTACTTGTCTCTGTGTATCAGATGTAAACATAGTGCAGGGACTCCTTCAGTATTTGTTGCTAATGGATGGCAACTGTGAAGGATTACTGGTAGGGAGAAGGAAAATACAACAGCAAGTCAGACTACTCTACCTCCAGTGGGTGTATCATTCGAGTTAGACTTACAAAGTGTAGAAGTAATTGTATCAAGGTTTTAAATGTAAGTAAGCAGCACACATTTCACAGTTTTTGTTCAGTAACATCTAACCTCCCCCTCATTTCTTGACAACTGCATATTATTGCCATTTAATATCCTCACACATTTTAAGGATAATGGTACAGAATGCCTTACAGACTTCATGTCTCATGTTACTGCTCAGATAAGACAAGAATGAGCAACAAACACAGAGCGATAGGACATAGCTGCATTTCTGCAAGCAAGGGTCATAAATGTTTGTGTGATAACTCAGTGCACTACATTTGAAAGTAATACATGTACAGCAACTGTCATATGTTTTGGACTGTGCATGATGTTGCAGTTGGTTGCATGCAGAATTTCAGTTCCCTGCTGCAAAACTTTTTGTGTGCCAAAGGAGGATTAGACACCCTTATTCTATTCTGAAGGTTCATTGACGTGATAGTTCAAATTCAGAGGTGTATAAAAATATTTCATGTGTACCAACAACAATTTTGTACTGTTTATTTCATAAATTGCTTTTCTTTATTTCAACAAATTTTCAAATTTTATTTATTTATTTTTTATGCCAGCATTTGTGAGGTGAGCAGCTTAGCACAAACAAGGGAAATGGAAGAATACAATGAATGGCAAGTGTAGCTGTCCTTATCTCACTTGCACAATGTTTAGCAGTGGCCCACACAGCAGACAGAACACCTGTAGACAGGGTGTGCACAGTGTTAAGGTAAAAAAGGATACACTGTTGCAATTTTTGCTTTCCATCATGCAACACTGCTAAGCAACATTGTGCTGCAGTTAGGAAGGTTCTTCAACACCTGCAGCCATCAGACACCTGCAGACAGGATGCAGGCAGTCAATAACTAAAAATGGATACATTCTATTAATTCTGTTGGGCACCACTCAAACACACTAAGAGATGATGGGTGGCCGTTAACACATAAAACTTAAGAAAGAATTAGGTAATTATGTAACTGTTATTTAACTATTCCAGTAGTAGGGCTGTAATACAGATGGTCCTGGGCTCAACCACAGGAAGTGCAACATATTTTACAGTTGTGACAGTTCAGTTTATAGCAATGAACAGAAAAATATACAAGTGTTAGTTCAACATTCTTGTGGCCACAGGTGTACATGTAGAGCTGTCATACACATGGTCCTGGGTTCTAATACAGGACATTCCAGACATTTTTGTTGTTGTTCCATTTCACAATACATTCAGTCCCACTTACAACACTATAGATAGTGGAGCTTATATGAATTATATATATGAGAGATAAGACACCCTCACTGTGTTTTCAGATGTATGACTCATGGTATACTGTCTGCTATATTTCTAAGTATAATTCTGCTATCTGGACTTGAATTTCATTCACACTTAAATAAGACACATACACAAATAAATCTATATACAAGAACCTTATCAGGTCACACACATACTGGGTTAACACCTCAAACTGTCACCTGTATTTATGAATGATTCATTACTATGTCTGAGCAGCACTTCTTCTATTGCAAAAATGGAAAATCACTGCTGTGGAAGAAAATGATTTGTCCCTTATGCATTGATTTGAATCTCACACACTAAAAATCAATTTTATCAGTGTATGTGTATATCAGTCTATGCATCTGGATTCTGGACTTTCTTACTGACAGACCACAAAAGGTATGCATAGGCAACAACACCACGATGAGCATAACACTGAACATTGGAGTACCTTAAGATGCATTCTGAGTCCCCTGCTGTTCACCATGCTAACACATGACTGCACCACTAGGTATGATATAAACCACATTATTAAGTTTGCGGATGATACTACAATGGTAGGCCTCATCAGCAATGCTGGGGAAAAAGCCTACAAAGAGGTGGTGAACCAACTGATTCTCCGGTATGACAACAACCTGGCTCTCAATGTGAATAAAACAAAGAGAACAATAGTAGACTTCAGGAAGAGACACGAGGCTCATTCTCCACTCACAAAGGAGAGACAGTGGAAAGGGTGAAGAGCATGAAGTTCCTGGTGGTGCATATCAGTGAAGACTTGTCTTGGTCAATAAACACTAATCACATTGTCAAAAAAGCGCAACAGCATCTACACTTTCTAAGAAGGTTGAGAAGAGCAAAATTACCACCTTCAGTTCTCACAAACTTCTACAGGGGTACCATCAAAAGCATCCTGACTAGTAATCGATTGATCTGATATGGAAACTGCATGGTTTCAGACTGTATATCTCTTCAGATGGTGGTGAAGGAGGCAGAGAGAATTATTAGGTCCATGCTCTCATCTATCCAGGACTTGCACTATGCTCGGTGCCTCAGCACAGCCATGAAAATAGGCAAAGACTGCACTCACCCTGCCCATGATCTGTTCTCATGTTTGTTTTCAGACAGGGGATACCGTAGCTTACATTGCAAAGCCACCAGATTTAATAGAAGCTTTTTTCCGTACACCATCAGACTTCTGAACTCCAGTAATAACATAAACCATGCTAGTCATGGAGGTCTAGAGTTACAATGCTGAAGTAATTTACAGACATATGCAATAACTCTATGAAAGTACACTCTTATACCTTATGTGAAATATTAATGATGCAAAGTTAACATTCTGTGCAATATGCCAAGTTAGCATTCAGTGCAATTTGAAATCTGTCTAATTTTGATCTGTGCAATACATTATCTGTGCAATATTATATGTAAGTGGAATAGTTTTGGTGCGTGTCATTGTACTTGCTACTGCACTACATCAATGTCTTACTGTTGTTATTGTTGGATTAGCTTTAGTATATGTGTTATTGTTGTATTACTATCAGTATATGTTGTATGCACATTAAGTTCGAATTAACTGTTGTGTGGTTTGAATGACAATAAAGTTCACTTTGATTTTGAATTTGACTTTGTATAAAGCCAAAACAAAAATGTGCCAGCTCATGAAATGTATGCCCCCAGTGTACGTCTACAAAGTTAACTCACCTAACAGTTACCTTCCAATTTTAAAAATGTATTTCCAACCTACAGCAGAAAATAACCATCAAACTAAAGTTAAGTATCAGATTAAACTTCCAATTAAAAAAAATTACTTTCCTCCCTTATTGTCATTGCTGCTGCCCACTTGACATTGCTCAAACATGTTGCTATAGCTTCTTGGGTTTGCACACTACTTGTAAACTCGATAACAGGAACTGGTGGGAAATCATTAGTTGCCACTGCTCTACATTTGGTATTAAACATGTCAGGCTTAAGAGGGGAAGGTGTCCAGTTTGGGGCACAGAGGTGGGATATTCCATAATATTTATTGGACTCATGGGAAAGCACCACAGCCAAAGGCTTCCACAGGGGTACTATTTTCACTCCAGTACAAGTCTGAGGCATGGAATAGTTTGGCTAAGGCTGTATCCAGTGCAACTAGCATCACACACACACACACTGGAGAACATTGTAGCCACCATTTCAATGACCTACAAAGGTGCAGGAAGGATACACTCAACCTGTGGTGACTGAATTTAAAACTGGTGACATCCCACAGTTGTGTAAGTATGCTAATAAAGATAATTTTTAATACAGCTCAAGCTAACTATAGGCAAGACTGGTATGCATAATGTTCTTCTGTACTTTTCTTTGCTATTCACAGGAAATGACACAAAGTTGAATCATCAGGCTCATGCTGAATGTTTTGAGACACTGAAGCAAGTGGTGTGTATGCAGAACAACAGAAGTATTATTGTAGGTTTAAAAGTTAATGATGTATTTTTTGGTATTCTATACAGTAGTATTGAAGTGAGCATGCATATCTTAACCATAAAAGCAAGTATGCCTGCATAAGCCTGCAGCACATACTAACTTTAGGAGTCAAGTGTAAGACTGTAGTCAGAGGTTGTGAGTTCAAATACCATGAGCAGCAATTATACAATACTGCATTCCTTCATAATATTACATAAATTAAACTCTATACAAGTGGCATAAATGTCCTGCTGTTAACTGCAATCAGTATACTTGGACCAAGCATATGTGCAATATATGAACACTGCAAGCATTACATTAAGCAATGCATAACTATAGTTTGTAGTTGATAAATGTATACTTAAATATAATAATTCAGATAAAATAGTTGTGTAATTGTGATAGTGCATTGTATGTCACATATGATGGTACTAACTGTATCCCTTTTTTTCTTTAACCCCAACCCTTATCTCTTTTTTTATTTTCTATTATGTGTTGTCAGAATGTCTCCATGTCATCCATCTGTAAGAAATCACTAAATGCCTCACAACACAGTGAGGTAGGCCAGCCCCAGTGGGTCAGCCTGCTCCCTCTCCACAGGTTCCAGCATCAATGACCAGCACATCTGGGACCCAACCTGGCAGCACTGTGTCTGCTGCCCCTGTACTACCTGTGCCCTCAGGTAGCACTGCCTCAGCAGCTGGTGCAGTGGTACCCTCTAGGAGTAGTGGCAGAGATGGAGATTTTATCACCCACCAGGAGATGCCAGTGCTGGTGCTTAGGTTTGTGCACTGCACCATTGGTGTATGACTACACCAGGTGGAGTGGCTGCTTCACTCATGGTACATAGGAGGAAAAGATATCAAGCACTCCAGCACCCAGAGGAGCAAGGGGACAGTGATGACAGTCCTATGGGTGAGGGCTAGATCCATACTGTCTTCATGTTTGGTGGGCAAGAGTTTGCACTGTCCACTCCCTGATCCCAGTAATGGTGACCCCAACCTTTAGTGTCCCTCACTGTCACTGTGACTTTTCTTGTTTGCCTTGCTTGTTTGCATTTGCTTCCTTGCCTACCCAACTTACCTGGCCCAGAAATACCAATGTCCCTTACCCAGCATTCCCCTGTTACTGAATTTAAAAAATGGGCACCTGTCCAACAAAAAAAACAAAAAAACAATCGTCCCATATATAGCCTTCCATTTCACACAAGTGTCTTTTTGACACACTTGATTTGATCCAATTTGCTACGCAACATGATTGCATTGTTGTCACCCCACTTTCTGGAGGTGACATTCTCAGCTAATATTCTGTACATATTTTTGGTTTGCACTGTTAAAAAAATGCACAACTGTGGCTCTTTAATCCCTCCCTCCTGCACATTTCTGAATTTCTTTCCCTTTGTTCTTCCCCCTGTTGCTCCCCATTTTACCACTTTCTTATCTACCCCATTTTAACACCTATAATCTGGTTAAAAAACAGAATCACACACAACAAACATAAGTAGCAACAAAAGCAATGGAGCCCTTCACTTTTTGGCCTCTATGTTTGCGCGGAGTTGGACAACATGCACCAATGCGAAGTGATGGTAAACAGCTGTTCTGTGGAGAGGTTTACCTCTTCCCAATGCTGCTTAAACATGCAATGCTAAAGTAAATCACAGTAACACAAGGTGAATGTAGTATAAGAATATATTTTTTTTTTTTTAACATTTGTTGACCGGGAATGTCCAACTAGGTTCCACAGAGCCTGTTTTCAGTGGAGGCTCGGGGAGAAATGCTCCAGATGCATGTCTTTGCAATTTCATTGGATTATCACTATTTATTTAAATAGTAACAAATGGTAAATGTAGTATAGCAATAATTTCATTGCATTATCGCTGCTTATTTAAAAGTATTACATACACCTGGAGTCGAACCCAGTATCATATGGGCTCAAAAAGAAATGTGTCAATGCATTTACACCTGCTGGCACAGAGTTAGCTAAGCAGTAGGTGTGTTTTACACACTCAGTACTAACTCTCAGAATTTTAGCAATGAGCCTCACGTTTGCACACTGCTTAACTATTTGCAAACAAGGAAACCAGTCGAATTGTTTATCCCGCATGCACAAACCAATGCTCTCTGTTGTGCTGTGCAAACTAAATATTAGCATGTATTGGTTCAGTTTATACTTCATGGCATCAAATTACAGGTGGAAACATACAAAAATGAAGGACCTATGTAAAAATATGCCAGATATCTGCAATGCAGCCATTGTTACCTCCCCATGCACTGCAACCCTAGTCTCTCAGTACTTGTTCACAAATATATCAACTTCAGTACATAAGTTAACAAGAAACGTTGTGTGATATACCATGCACATCTTTAGAATGACAATACACATTCAGATTTTCAAGTACTTGTGGTAATATGGACATCTGTTTGCGTATAGTTTCCAAAGCTATCTCTTAAACTATACTGCCACATTGCAACACAACCACCAAATACTACTCATTGCACACTCATCAATCTGGCAACATGCAGAACTTGAACTATTTTGACAGTTGCACATGCCAACACATTGATATCATGCAGGCCTCCCAACATCTTCTCTCCAACAGCCAGTGCCAATGTCATCCACATATGTTGTCCTGCAGCCTTGTAAAAGTCAATCTTGTGCCATGGCACTTGCTTAAAGTGCTGTGTTCTCTAATCTGTTTACTTAGGTAGAGGTTCTGTTTTAACTGCAGTCAACTGAGGTGTGTGTGTGTGTGTGTGTGTGTGTGTGTGTGTGTGTGTGTGTGTGTCTAGCTAGAAGAGCATTAGTATGTATCTGAAAGTTGCCAATCCAATTCCATGCAGTGTTTTGACACACACAAACCTACACATCCATTTCATGCAGGTCTCCCAAAATCTTCTCTCCAACATCCAGTGCTGATGGCATCCACCGTAAGTGATTCTACATCCTTGTAAGAGTTAGACTTGTGCTGCGGTGCATGCTTAAAGTACTGTGTTCTCTAGTCTGTATAATTAGAAATGTAGGGGTTCTGTTCTCACTGCAGTCAACTGGTGTGTGTGTGTGTGTATGTGTGTGTGTGTGTGTGTGTGTGTGTGTGTGTGTGTGTGTGTGTGTGTGTGTGTATGTGTGCCCTTGCTTGACATTACAGAGTGCATTTTACACCAACATGTGAGATATTCTGATCCTGCTCTGGTGGGACTACTGCTGATGCCATCCACTATAAAGTATTGTCTGACACTCTTCAAATCAGACTTGAGCTGTGGCACTTGCCTTAAATACAGAGTTCAACAGCTGGTATACTTAGAAAGGTAGGGTTTCTGTTCTCACTGTAGTTAGTTGGTGTGTGTGTGTGTGTGTGTGTGTGTGTGTGTGTGTGTGTGTGTGTGTGTGTGTGTGCACGCGCCCTTGCTTGGCATTACAGAGTGCATTTTACACCAGCATGCGGGACACTACTATTAGCATTTTCTCTTTATCAGGCTCTGCTGATGTCATCTGCTATAAAGTGTTGTCTGACACTTCAAGTCAACCTTGAGCTGTGGCACTTGCGTTAAATACAGAATTTTCTAGTTGGTGTATATAGGTGTTGGTTCTGTTCTAACTGAAGTCAACTGGGGGTGTTTGTGCCCTTGCTTGACATTACAGAGTGAATTTTACACCAGCAGGTTGGACACTACTATTAACATCTTCTCCTCACCAGACTCTGCTGATGTAATTTGCTATAGCTGATTTGGGGATGTGCAGTATTCCCACCAGGGCAGGGCAGAGTCAGAAACTGGCCTGGATGCCAGGCACAGGTCACCTCATACTATATGTTACAGATTACAGTGACAGGGCTTTCAGTTTAACCACATATGTCATGGCATGGTTTGTAGGCCCTGTATTTTCTTGGTGAGAAACCCCTGTGGTCTCTCCAGCTGCTCCAGGTGTTTGGTGAGGTACATGCAAAATGGAGCATTATACTATATTATTGCTATGATGATGTTCAAGTACAATGCTGTTATATAATACTCAGATCTGAATATGATGGCTTGACATATGAGGTGTGTAACAGACTTTCCATACCACTGTGGACACTTGGAGGTCAGATTGCTATCTATATGTGTTCCCAGGTTTTGCAATATTGGGTTTCAGCCCAGGGGAGGGTTGTCAATGCTGTAATTAGCAGGGAATTCCACTTTGCAGAAGGTAAAAATAAACACACATTTTTGCATTTCTTTGTAGACCATGTGGCTTTGGTACCAATCATTTGTCAATGTTAGCCCCTCATGTAGTATGTTACAATCATTGATGGACTCAGTATTTGTACCCAGTATGCAAGAATCAGCAAACTTGATAAGCCAAAGGCCATGTAATTTAACCTGGACTGTCAAGAAATACATTATAAGCAGTGAAGGGCCAAGCACAAATCCCTGGAGTACACCAGTGGTGACAACTCTATTGGTAGAGGCTGATTCACCAACTTTCACAGTATGTGTTCTGTCTTGAGCCAGTTGGTTAACCATCTAGTGATATAAGGCTTAATCACCAGATGGGAGAGTTTCTCAATGATGCCTGAGTGGAGGATTGTGTCAAAGCCATAGACCAGATCAAGATAGGTAGTATGCACTGTCTTAACTTCATCCAGGCTTATCATACAGAATCAATCAGCTGTGACAACATCACGGAGTGCCTATAACATGACACGGCACATACACCTTCCTGACATGGTTGTATACATACTTCAGCACACCCCCCACATGGAGAATATTCCTGTAGAAGGGTGTACATCAACATGCATCCATCTAAGTTTGGGGGGCGCAGTACCTGATGCATGCATGCATGTATAAACACATCCTCACTCTACTCATTTGTGAGGTAGACCAACATGTCATCATGGACCTTTTCTAAATGGACATTAGTAATATCCCAGCTGTGTGCAACAGATGTGCATGAGTTGTTAATGCTACATCCATGCCTGTTATATATGTTAGATGTCCTCAAAGAGGTCATCAGGGGCATGCATGATGACAACACTATCATCCTGTGTAAGTTGACCAGGCCAAGGCATGTGAAACAAATGTACACTGAGGTATTCACTCAACACTGTCAGATGTGGCCATAACACCTATATTACCAAGTGGGTAGACCAGTGGATCACATATGTGGCATTTAAATATGTTGAAATGTGTGAAGTGACCTATATGCCAGGCCCAGTGATCAGGTCCATACATCAGGCTGTCTGCTAGGCTATTTGCTGTACATTATTTAAGTCATAGCCATCACTAGTGACATACACATCCTGTGTCCAAACAACTGCTATAGCCATGACAACACATGCAATGAAACAAAAATATGGGGGGATTTGTTACATTACAAAACTCCAAAAACACCAACAATTGAGTTAACAGTCTATCTTACACCAACAAATGAACATTCAAAAGCCAAAAAGAGTACATTGTACAGTTAATCAGTGAATATAAAATATTTAATCTACAAGCACAGAAAATAAACATTAAAACAATAAAATGGTAGTTTGGTAAGCGCTTTAACATCCAAAACAGATGCTTCTTTAGACCATAAAAACAACTAGCTACAATGTAATACTTACAGTCAATTAAATACAAAGTAACCACAAGAGTAATCTAAACAGATCATGTGTTCGTAAATACAAAGAAACACTGTCATTCAAACCATAACCTTTATCTGACTGGAGAGAAATGATCCATCACATTTCAAGTTTCTCGGTATTAGTCTTAGTATCCCGCAAACACTTATCAAACCCTGAAAACTGTAATACTAAAAAGGAAAAAGTGTGGTCAGTGCCTTCCTTCCTAACATGCCTATAGAGAGTGTTATTCCTATCATCTTTGTGTATATCATAGGTGTGTTCACAAACCCACTGTCTAAAAGAGCAGTTAATTTTCCCCATATGAAATGCAGGACACAGTATGCATCTAGCTAAATACACTAAATTAATGCTCGAGCAGTCAGCATAAAAAGAAAATCTGGATATCTTTTTAGAACTGGGATGCACAAAGATGTTAAAGTTCCCCATATAAATACAAAAATTACAGTTTCTGCAAATGAAAGTACCTTGCCCCTGTGATGGCTGACCTGTTGTCATAGCAAAGGATTCTCTTCAATGATTTTCTGCTCTTGAAAAAGAAACTGGGTTAATTACCTACAATGTTTGAAATGTGTTCATCAGCATTCAGGATATTGCTACATTATGAAAACAAATGTACAACCTAAGGATAATGTAGACATGACACCCTATAAGCAGACCAACTGGTATGTGACCTGTGTCTTTGAGTAGATGGTATGTGGAATGTCCACCAACATGTGGTACAGTGCTGACTACTCCCTTGTATGTAACACAACTACTGAGAACATGAAGGGCATCCACATCAAAGGCCCTAATAACCACATAGTTCGCAGCCTTCATCATACCAGTAACTGAGTACAATGCACCATTCTTCATATACCTCCTTACACATCTTCCAGTGATGTGTAACGGAGATGTACCACCTTTCCCATAGTGAGCTGTCACACATCTTATTGGACATACTTAGGTATTCTTTTTGTTGCATAAACATTAATGTCTGATGGTGTGAAACACCCATTACATTGTAACACCAGATGCATGTGTGATACCTGTTCTGGTAATGCACACAGTACAGACATAGCTGTTTGATAATATTAATGGCATGGGTTACATTTGTGACAATGTTGCCATAAAGATTAGCCATGCATACCAGTCAACTAGCCTGCAGTGATCCTAATGTCACATACAAGTATAGCAGTGTCCATCCTAACAACTCCAGCAGATGTTACAGTGTTAGGATGTGTGCTTGATTACCTTCATAGATTGCTGGCAAGTCATAATAGTTGTACAAGTATGTTTGTGCAAAACCATCTATGCTCACTCAGAATCACATATGTTATGTCAGAGACATGGGATTACTGGTGGTATTATTCTGATATTGTCCATGATCATGCTTGCTTCTTTTACTGTTGTCCATTAGCCTGTTAACTGTGCTCCACTTGTTGGAGACTTCTGCTGACATTACACTCATATTCAGGCAAATCAGTTTGCACAGCTTCACAATATGCCCCCAACCCTAATTGTATATAGCATCCCTGATAGATGTCCTCTACATTGTTCATGTCATAATGCTTAACTCACAAAGGCATCCTTTCCATTATATCACCTTGTGTGACAGTGACATAATACACATTTTCAATGTGCAGTCTGCACTGTACCATATTCATATCTGATTAGTGTACCTGCTACAACTGCTTTCCATTGACATGCCCTCATCTGCTGTATATTAGGATGTTTTACCTGTCCCTTTTCACTGTATTCATTCCTACAATTTGTTTGTGTGTCCCTATTCAATACACACACTCTTTCCTTGACTGTTTATTTTAAATGGCAGTCCATGTACCCTTATAGATCATTTATGCGACTTTTGTACAGAATGCCTGGAATAGAATTTCACAGTACTCTGCACTGAATACACTGTCCTGTACTGTGTTTGGACCATATACATTACTATATGCTAAACCCTGGTAATCATTGTGGCATTCTGTGCAATCCCGCTAATCTAGTTTGCTTTGAGGTACACAGGATTACTATCTGTGTTGCTTTATGCAGTTTCCTGGTAGGCAACACTGTTGCCAGCCATGAAACTGCACTTGTTTACATTTAAACGTGGTGTGTAGCATGAATATGTAATTAGCACTGCTGCTCACCACACATCATCACTGAAACACAAACTCCATGTAGACTTTGCACAAAGCCTATACAAAGTTTAATGAATCCCAAGGAGAGTTTATTTTGCTACAGTAGATGTAGCTAGATTATATACATCAACACAGCATTAAGACAGTTTATTGGCTTTAAACACTTCTGATTATGTTTACTGGAAAACCTGCACAACTGTCAGACAGTTTAAACTGTTAGGTAGAAGGACTGATTGTGATAAGAAAGTTTTTTTTTTGTAATGTTAAAAAAGATAAGTCACAGTTGAATCAAGAAAGATTATGACAATTGATTCAACACACTAACTCCTCACAGAAAACAGGTAAAAGGGGTTGGCGTTAATGCTGACAGGAAAACTTTTTCAGTATTCATACTGTAGGACTGAATGAGCTCAATAAAGATATTCATGATGTATATTGTACTTGCTGAAGTAAATGCACATGCAGGTGCATGCTCATATTCTCAGTTTGCGTCACTTAGTACACAGGTGCTTGTCACCATACCTCTACTGTATAAAATTTCAGAAGCCCTAACCAAACAAGATATATTTTATACTTGAAGAATGAGATACCTTAGAGCCATTCTGTGTTTTACATTTTTGTTAAATTGCAGATGATGGAATAATGGTAGCAGTACTACTTCTGTTTGTTTCAACCAAAAAATAACTTTCTGTGTTAGTAATTTTAATTTACGACTACTAAAAGGATTTTATTTAGCTAAGCAAAGTGTGCCAAATGCTGGGCTATTATCAGAACCACTGTGTAATTTTATCCAGCCATAATATAGTTTCTTCCTTCAGTGGTGCCAAAAGAGAAAACATCCTGCTATGATTTCTTATACAGTAGACATAATACTGAATATCTTTCCAACCATGATGATACTCTCTGCAGCCCCTCCTTTTCAGTCTTACATCTCAGTATTTTCATGCACATTTAACCATTTAGAAATATTGGAGATTATCAGTAAACTAGGAGGCGAACCGAAGTGGTGGCCCAGTCAAAAACGGATTTCACCTTTAGAGTGTGGTGACACTGGTCTGCGTAGAGCACGCAGACAATCACACAATGAACAGTTAAACATTAGTTCGGGGAATATATTGGTAGCTGAGGCACCATCTACATCTTCACCCGACATACCTAATGGCCAAGGTAATAATCCAGTAACGACTCAGGCGATAGATTTGCCAGGAACATTGGGACCTTCGGAGAACATTAGAACTGACTTATCCAACTTTACATTTGATTTCTCCTTCGGTAATTTTGCGGACGAAGCAAAACGTACAGGAACAAGACCGAAAAGGACTCAACCAGTACGTACATACGCACATGTCTCTGGTGAGACTATTAATCCTAAAGGTACTGTTCCAGTTAATATTAAGCAAAATTATCAGTGCACAGACAAAAATAGATTCAAAGAGAATGCTTTACAAGATTTTATGGATTATGACTGTAAATTTGATAATGTACAAGCTGGTATGTCGCAAAATGCTAACCATGTTCGTAAAGGAACTTTGAAAGACCATATTTTCCTTTTCGGCAAAAAGTTGAACACCATTAATGCATTAAAACTTGATAATGCTTATTTAAGTTTTTGTATTACTGCTAATATTGTCCCAATGGGTCTAAGATTTTTTAAAAAACCCATGGGTATTGAGGTCAATATGGATGTTGAAAAGGAATTTAATGCTTTATTTGATACCTTTGGTTCACAATACATGAAACTTCTTATTAAACATAACGATATGAAGTTATGTAAAAATATAGCAGAAGTAGAGAATTTGAATAACATTATCACACTAGATTTAGCATTTCCTCAATGGGAAAAACTTTATTTTAAACAATTTACGGTAGCGGAAGACAGAGCCAAAAAAGCATTTGACCGGAACTACAAAAAAATTACACGAGATAAGGAACAGTATAGGAGAAATGTCAGTTACAAATGGGGGAGTCAGTCAACTGATATTGAATCAGACAAGTATGATATGTATTCAGACCATTATGACAATTTACACAATTCTGAGCAGGATTTTTACTCACATCCGAGGCAAAAATATCAGATGAATTGGAGAAAAGGGGGGACATGGAAAAAGAGATAGGATATACAAATTGTTCGTTGGACAACAAGACGAACATTTCAACCAACACCATATCAGATAAAATAATTGTAGTAGACGAAGTGGTTAGTATGTATAAAAATTTTAAAATATTTAATTACAGCAATGTTTCATTAGAAACAGGCCACTTCAGTTTATTGTCCAAGGGTTTAAAATTCATACCGACCCCCAAATTTAGGATGGTGGACACCATACTTGACATTAAAAAATATATTAGGAAGCTGAATCTAGTAATGATGTTTAACAACTCAGTTAGTACAGAAGCACACAGTAACAAACGTCTCAAGAAGAATAGTACATTTGTACCCGTAGGTAATCCAGTAGTTACTTGTTTTGAGAACCAGGTTACAAAGGATATTTACAGTTTGAACAGAAATGTTATCAAAAAGAAACACACAACCCATAAGTACAACCTTACAAAAGAAGAACATCAAGTGTTAAATGAATTAACAACTGATCCAGCTATTAGAATAATGAAACCCGACAAGGGAGGTGGGATAGTCATATTTGATGCTACTTCTTACAGTGCACACATTCATAACATCCTTCATGGTTCAGGCAATTATTCTGTATCTTCAGTTAACGAAGTTAATATTGCATATCGAAGGATTGACATGTACTTAGAAGAATATATGTTACAGCAAAGGATTTCAGAAGAGCTTTATGAATTTATGTCAGTAGAGCATCCTACCCTCCCTATTATTGTGGGGATTCCCAAGGTTCATAAAGATCATATCAACCCACCCTTTCGTCCGATTATATCGGGCAGTAAATCTAAAACTTTCAATATAGGTGTGGTTTTAGATACTAAGTTGAAACCCATATACAATGTTTTGAACCACTTGGTAAAAGATTCTTGGGATTTTTTAAAAAACTACCCAGTCAACATCGAAAAAGTCAACTTATTATTTAGTTCTATCGATGTTATTGACTTATTTAGTTGTATACCGATGGATGAAGGGTTAGAGGCATTCTCGAGAAGTCTGAGGAAATATACACAACTGAGTTGGGATGAAATCTCTTTGTATACTGATCTTATGAGCATAGTACTGGAAAATAACTTCATTTATTATGAAGGGGAGATCTTCAAGCAAACTAGGGGGGTGGCAATGGGAGCGGCTTGCGCTCCCCTTTTCGCCAACCTAGTTATGCTGGATTGGGAGGTGAATCAGTTTTCAACTGTTCATACTACAAGTATATCGCATACTATTCACGTTTCTTAGATGATATATATATTTTATGGAAAGGTGAGGTTACACAATTTGAGTTGTTCATTGGATATTTGAACACGAGTAGTAGTTTTTTGAAATTCACTTCTGTTTATAATAGTGTAGGTGTACTGTACTTAGACACACTTATTAGGTTGGACAGCATGGATTTTAAATCTACAGTATATAGGAAGTCAACCTTTACTAATTCATATTTAGATTACAACAGTTATCATCCTACAAATATGAAAAGAAATATTTTTAAAGGACAATGTATAAGAGCTGTAAGAATGACATCCGGTTACTCTGATATGATGGAGGAGATTTCATTAATGAAGTCTCTTTTCTATGACAGAGGATATGGTATGAAGATCTTAGATGACATAGCCTCCTATGTAACAAATCAATGGGGGAAAAAATACATACCTTTGTTGGGATTAAATTCTACACAGAGTATTGGTTCGGATAATTGTACAACATCAGTAGAACCCAAGAATAATATTAAAGAGAAATCGAATTCTAACAATATGTTGGATAGTTATAATACAGCTCTTATAATAGAATATGGTCCTTATTGTTATGCTGTGAAAAATACCATTATTAAGAATTGGCAAATTTTAACATCGAACCAAGACACAGCAAAAAAGCTAGGTAGTAAACCCATTTTTGTCTACAAAATGGGTAGAAATCTGAAAAATATCTTACAATGTGAAGTTAGGTGTGGCACATATGGAGAGTGCCATACATCTAAATGTGGTACTTGCCACCAATGTTCATCTATTCTTGAAAGCAGCACCATTACGTTAGATAATAACAACCGAACCAAGATATTTTTTTCAAAAGGTAATTGTAGATCAACAATGTTAGTATATATTGCAGTTTGTCAGTACTGTCAGTCTTATTATATAGGTAAGACAGAACGTCAATTTAGACAAAGAATTTATTCTCATTTATATTGTATAAGGAAGAAGGATACTAGAAATGCCCTTAGTAGGCATATTATTGAACAGGGTACAGATCATTTTTTTAAATTTGCCATCATTGAAGTAGTTAAGCAAAATCCCAGAGGAGGCAACTACAAAAATTATTTAGCCTATAGGGAACTATGGTGGCAAATTTATACTGAAGCTACGAATTACCCTGGAATAAATGATTTTATTTCAATGAAATCAGTATTGTTGTTAGATCACTGATTAATATTGGGTTTTAATACAGTACATTATAAAATATGTTTATTAGGATTTAATATGGTTTGTATTTAATTAATTTTATTGTATTTTATTAGCCAGGCAATTTTGGTGCCAAATGTAGTATTTAAAGGACTATTAAGGAATTTATTGTTGTTCTGAAGAAGCTCGCATAGCGAGTGAAAGCGCTCAACCTTCTTTGTCAATAAACAACTTTGTTTTTATGAAATACAGCTGGTTTACTGCATCCTTTTGAAGCTGATTTAGACTGTGGGATTTAGCAGCTAGCGTTGTGGAGTTGCTGCTTTTGTTGAACACATTTAGAAATATTAATTATTGGTCATCTTATTATGAATTACACACAAACTGAACATGTCAGACATTGCTATGGTTTTAAAGAAACTTATACAGCATGATATAAAATGGAATAGTCTCTGGAGAAAGACAGGAGCACTGAGATATTGAAGAAACCACTGTCTAAAACACAGATATTGAAATGCTCAGTTGTATTGCAAGTAGATGTTAGTCAATAATATGGATCTGAGGCACAACAGTACAGATCATGAGCAATTAGAAATGTATAGACTAAATGTGTTGAGAGTGAAAGAGAGACTGGCGATTTTATATACATGTGAAAAGTCTCATGAATACATACATAGGTAAAGTAGTAGTGGTTGAAACTGATGACATGTTTAATATAAAATGTATTTATTTATTTTATTTATTTTATTTTACATTTGTTAACCGGGATAGTCCGACTGGACGTGAGTCCATTTACAGCAGAGGCCCAGGGAGAAAAGCTCTAAATTATTATACATAAGCGATAGATGTATATTGTTGGCAATGTTTTACATTATTTAAGATTAATAATAAACATAGATAAGCATACTTATGCACACCTTATTTAGCAATACAGCTCAACAACACATTAAGAATGAACTTGTTTTTCAAATCAGCTTCCAGTTATGATAAACAATATTTAAGATTAATAATAAACATAAATAAGCATATTTATGCACTTCTTATTTTGCAATACAGCTTTACAACCACTAACCTTAAGAATACACTTGATTTTAAGTCAGCTTCCAATTGTGTTAAATAGGTTTCTTTAAGTATAATAGAAAAACAAGCAGATAGTGGTCAAAGATAATTATTGTAGTTGGAAGACAAGAGTTAAGAGTTTGTCTGAAAGGGGATTACATTTTATAGTGGGAGTTCCTGTGATTGTAGAAGATCAGTAGTAGACTGCATTATTCCTTCCTGCAGTGGGAGTTACTGAGTTTGTAGCAGGACAATAGGAGACTGCATTAAACTTTGCTGTGGAGGGAGTTACTGAGTTTGTGGCAGAAAAATTATGAGGCTGCAATTAACATTGCTGCAGTGGGAGTTACTGAGTTTCCTAGTAGAGCATGGGGGGACTGCATTTACAATTCAGTTATGCAGTTACTGGATAGTGTTATTATGTGATGCATGGGCATAACCAAGATTTTAATAGGTGTGATTTGAGAGAATTTTTTAACTGTACAGTTGAGGGAGCTGTGGTTACAGAAGTGGGGAGGGTGTTCCAGTTTTTGGCAATGTTGTGAGAAAAAAGAGATTTTCCTGCGGAGTTATTGGCTTTAGAGATACAGAGGAGAGATTTATCTGAGGAACAGAGGGGGTGATTTGTTGTTTAGTGGGTTAGGAGTTTGTTTAGGGATGGGGTTTTATCAGGATGTCTTACTATGTTGTAAGCTATTATCAGTTGTTGATAGTTAATTAGTTGGGGGAGTTCTAACCATTTGAGTCAGTGATGAGTTTTGTAGTTACAGTTGTTAGCAAATTTCGCAATTTTATTATAGCAGGATTCTAGTTGAATAAGATCCTATTTTCTAGGGTTGGTGAGGATAGGTGCAGCATACATGAGTGTAGAAAGTAGGTGAGTTTGGGTGAGTGTGATGCGTGCTTGATCAGATAGGAATTTCTTGTGTCTGTATAGGGTACCCATCTTTTTATGGACTTTCTTGATTGTTAGTGATATATGGGTGTCAAATAGTAGCTTATTATCAATATTAACTCCTATTAGTTTGGTGTTGTCAGTAGGGGAGATGTTAGTACCATTACTGGATGTGATGGTAAAAGAGGATTGGGTGTTTTTAGTTTTATTAGGAGCAAATATGAGTAACTTAGTTTTGTTTGGATTGAGTATAAGTTGGATCTGGGTGATCCAATTTTCTACTGAGGTAAAGTATTCTTGGGTATGTTTTTGCAGAGTGGTTAGAGATGGTGCTGTGCAGAGGGGAGTTGAGTCATCTGCATATTGTATTAGAGTGGCATGTTGGAAGTACCTGTGGAGGTCGTTGGTGAATATTGTGAAAAGTAGTGGACCCAGTATTGAGCCTTGTGGGACTCCTACAGTGGTTGGGAGTAAGGGAGATAGTTTGTTTTGCCATTGTACAGACTGTTGTCTGTCTGTTAGGTAGCTTTTAAACCATGCTATGGTAGATGGAGCAAAGGATAGCGAGGTCAGAGAGTCTAGAAGTAGGGGGTGTGATACCATGTCAAATGCCTTAGATAGATCTAAAAATATTGCTGAGATGTAGTTGTTATTTCTGAATTAGTTAATTGTGTTTGTGAAAGAGAGGAGATCAGTAGTGGTGCTGTGGTGTTGGTGGAAACCATGTTGTGTGGGAGAGAGGAGATTGTTAGTATTTAAGAACTGCATCACTTGAGAGTGAATGCATCTTTCCAAAATTTTAGCTAAGGGGGGGGGGGTAGGATAGCTATTGGATGGCAGTTAGAAAAATCATAAGAGTTTCCACCTTTATTTAGGGGGAGAATGTATGATACTTTCCATAATTGTGGGATGTAGGATTCCTGAATGGATCGATTTATAAGGATGGAAACAGGGTAAGACAATTAATCAGCTGCTGTTTTTAAGAATTTAGCTGGTAGGTTGTCTGCAGCAAGGGTGGTAGGTTTAAGTTTTAACAGCAGTTTTTTGATAGTTGCAGTAGGGACAGGTGATAGGGCGAGGGTTGGGGTATTTTTGGTGGGTTGGTTTGGGGTGGGTTGCTATTGGAGAGTTGTGTGGAGAGGGATAGGATGGTGTTTGTGAAGTGGTGGTTAAATTGGGAAGCAAGTATGGATGTTTTGCCTGGTTTAAGTAGTGAGTTTATGGCATGCCAGAATTTTTGGGGGGTTGTATTGTGTTTATGTTGAACATGAAGGAAGTAGTTTATGTTTGTCGAGTACTGTTTGTTTTTTTGCTTGGTTTCTTATTTGTTGGTAGTTTTGTTTGGATGAGTTAGTCTTTTCTGTTTTCCATGTTTTCCATGCTTTATCCCTGGCTTTTAGAAGGGCTCTTGTGTCCCTGCTTATCCATGGTGCATAGTTTGTTTTTACTTTGATTCTTCTAATGGGTACTATTGAGTTGAAAACATCGATGAAAGTGTTATTAAAGTATTCAATTGCTTGGTCTAAGTTTAATGTTAGCAGTGGGTCCCACTTACAATGTTTTAGGATATGGTTGAGATTCTCACTGTTCAACTTACTTTCATCTCTAACTAGTCTAAAGATTATAGGGTTTGAGGGATTTGTGTGCCTTCGCTGTAGGAAAGTGGGAAGGTGGTCACTGAGGCTGTCTGAGAGACAACTGGAGAAATATTTTTCTTTAGGGCAATTAACTAGTGTCCAGTCTAGGATTGATTGCTTATTGGATTTTTTATCTATTCTAGTTGGTTCATGGATGAGCTGTGTAAAGCCATAGAGGTTTATATGGTTTGTAGGGATATTGGAGTGGCAGGCTAACCAGTCTGTATTTAGATCACCTAATATAATTGATTCCTGAGTGATATTTTTTTCTTCTGAAGTTAAGACACAAAACTTTGCATTTAATATATATATTTATGTGCTGCAAGAGATCCATCAATAAACATATAAATTATAGTATTACGCAACCCTAACAATATAATTTTAGCACCCTGTACTGCCCGATATGATAGCTTTGTGCCCACATATAGACCTGATCATTACATATGTACCACCTTTGAAGTCACACAAACTTTGGGAAAACAGAAGAGTTGGCAAAAAATCACTTTTTCTGTCTTTCAAGTCACCCAAAATCACAAATTCCAAAACACCGCTAACAATAAAAACAAATGTGACATATAAGGATCTCGACATCATCAAGAGAGGGATTAACTGAATATGACACTATATTTTGACAAAATAAGACATGACAAATCATAGCACCCCTACTGATTATAAGCTCTTGCAGAATGTTTTCAGAAAGTCATGACATAAACCACCTCCTAGATTACAAAGACATTTGCTTAAATTACATAAGTATGATTTAATAGCACATTGCAAACCAAGCAAAGAAGTGCTCATCGCAAATTTGCCGAGTATACCCTACCTGAAGAATGTATGGGCAGATGGAAGGAGTTGTTCAGAGTGGTGAAGTTTGCAACATGTACAATCGTAATGAAAGAATGTCTAGTGAAATACTGGAATTGTGATGCAGTAAAGATGAACAAATTTGTTTCACTTCAGAGATATTAATTTACGCTTCCAGAAGTAGAGAAGTTGAAAGATAAAGGGAATATAAATGTGAATAAAGTTTAGAAAAGCATATTTTCAGGACATCAAATACCAGGAACAGTGATCTGTCCTCTGTTTATCAGTAAGAAATTAATTTTTTTTGAAATTAATGGAAATTCATGTATATCACTATCTATCCATGGTATTCTCAGAGCAATGGTCAAGTAGAGAGGATACATAAGTCTATAAAGAATCTCATGAAGAAATATAACTGTTCTGGGAAGAAAGACTGCTCCCTGTCTATGATGGATTACAGAAATACCTCATTACAAGGAAAAGGACAGTTGCCAGCAAGGATATGATAGATCTGCAGTACTCAATGTGTACTGGAAAATCTGCACAATTGATAATCTATACTGTGGGGTAGAAGGAATGATTGTGATAAGACAGTCAGTGAATAGACAATTTTAGCACTAATGCATGCTTGGTTGTAGATCATGCAGAACTTACCCAGAACTGATATAGTTTATCATAACAATGACGTCTGAATGATCAAGCAAAACTGTTCGTGGTTAAATCCTGCATTGCCCACATTCCAGCATGTATTGTTGTTACTATACAAGGACATTATTTAAGAAAGGAAATCTTACTTTTTAAAATAATATCATTGTATGATCATAATTCAGTTTTCTGATGTTTCTAGTTGACTAAATGAAGTAATGCTTATGTGTAGGGTGAATCCATGCTGATGCATAAGTAAAACACAAGCAGTATACCTTGTAAAAATAATATAACGTTTCCCAATATAGAAGCAAGTGAACAGTGTGCCATGTAAAAGTAACAGAAACCCTTCCGGTCCCATTTGCTGGGCATTTATTTGTATCTGGGAGGAAATGATTGCATTTTATTTTTGCACTGTATGACAATGGATGCCACGGTGGTACGGCAGTAGCATTGTTACCTCACAGCAAGAGGTTCTCCCGTTCGATTCTCTGCTGGGCTTGGGAGTGCCTTCTGTGTGGAGTCTGCATGTCCTCCCCACGGTTGGGTAGCATTCGAAAGACATGCATGCGTAAATGGGCATGCCTTCGTTGAAGACTGGGCATCGAGCTGGCACCCTCAGCGTTTCGTAAAAATCTACTGCCAATCATTAGCGGACTGGAGTTCCGCTGTGGCAACCCCTTACCAGGAAAAGCCGAAAGGCAAACAACAACAACAACATTGGGCTATGATAATAGATTACTTCCTGTAAGTAATGCTCAGTTTACAGCGTGCATGCTAATTGCTGTATTACCAGATATATAAGAGGGGAGAAAAAAGCCATTTAGAGTTGAACCCTTGCAAGGAACTGTGCAAGTTTCTAGGACTCAAAGAATAAGACCACAAATATACAGTGCTTATATATACTTGTATAATGTTGAAAATTATACAAGACACAACAACATTGAACAATATTACTGTTGGTGCATGCAAATTCACTAAAAGTGAATGAATTATTTGTTAGTACCCACAGCATGATAGTATAAAACAGCAGTATTTTTACATTTTGTTTACAGTAAATACTGCATAGCTCTGAACCTTTCATTTCTAAAATTTCAAACACTGCATCTCACAATGGTGAACAAATGTGGAAATGTGGAACATTTACTACCACCGTTAACTAAGAATCTCACAACATGGTGATTAACTGTTTTCCTATACTTAGAAAAACAAAATTCTACAGATGACTTAACATGATTCAGTATTATTCAACATTATCTACAATGAATATTAGTTAAAAAATCATCTTAGCAAATTGTCCATTAATATGTACAAGACCCTTTAATAGTTTTGTCTATAATTTAAGTTACTAATTCAGAATAATTGAAATATTAATTTGAGTACAACATTTTCATTTGGTCCAAATGAATTATTGCACATATCTAGCAGTTAGGCTTGCAGTAATACATTTACATAATTTTGGTATTTGGTAGCACTGTACTATTATTCCAACAGATGCCACTCTTGGAACATCCATTGACCTTGAGTATTTATTTCATTTATATATGTCTTTGTCTAACATCTAAGAATTATTATGTCAGAATAAGTTGTAATATCCATTAATATGTATTTCCAGACATTTCTTGTAAATGTTATCAGTTATTTGGATTTTGAAAAAGATTCCCAGCTTTTTGATTTTTAAATATTTGATGTGTTAAAGCCCTTGCTTATGTACTGAAGAAACCCTATTTTCAGGGGGTGAAACCTGATCTGTTTGTTCGTTGATGGTGGCTGGACTTACCATTAAACCTTAGAATTCCCTGGTGGAACTTGTGCTGTTGACTTATATATATATATATGGGTCTATATTAGATTACCGAACGCGTAAAAAAGCGAACAGTGATTAATCGACCCTATGTAAACGAAAGCTTACAATTCTGAACTGTCAGAACAGCGTTTTTTTTCGTAGGGAAAAAAATAGCTGTTCCAACAAAAAAAAAACACTTTAAACATTACATTAAATGGGGGCGAACACACCGATGTGGGGGGCCTTGCCCCCCACACCCCCTACTTAAATATACCAACTCTGTGACTGCACTACAGTGCCAAAAACGGCAAAGTAATGAAGCGGCCAAGCGAATTCTTTCCCAGGGAAAGAATTTGCTTAAAAGCTGTTTCGATATTTTGCCATTTCAGGCTTTTGAGTTCGACCAAGATGCATTCGAAACAATGCGTCTTCGGTCTTCTAATAGGGAACCATATATGTATATGTATATATATATATATATATATATATGAGATGAAGTTCTGATAGTTCAAGAATGAAAGAGCTCAACTCATTTATTAAAGCAAAGTATTTTTAGCTGGTTGTTGAATTTCTTCTGCTAGCACTGCTGCAGGTGTTTCTAAGTAAGTTGCTCTTACCTATTTCTAAAGATCACACTTCAATTTCTTTTATCTCTGTTACTATATTCAATGATTTTAATATGGTTGGTTTAGACTTTGATTTTTATTTTCTTGCAGTTGCTATTTTTGCAGCCACCAGTATTAAATTCAGCAAGGCCTTACTATATTTGGGCAATTCAGATCCAGTATCACATCTCAAAAAATCATTTCATTAGTTATGTCAATTTGCTCTCCCAGTATTTTTGACAGACCAGTCTGCAGGTAATTTTAAAAGTCTGCCAACTCATTACATTTCCAAAAATATTTTCCAATCATATCCTTCTTCACCATCACACCTCCACCATTTGCAATCTACCTAAGGAAAACTTCTCTGGCATCTGCTTAGGGTATAAAAAGACCTATGGAAACATTTCTCTCTAATTCTTTGCTGCCAGTACCTTGGTTCCTTTTCACTTTTCCCAACCAAATTCCATCCCTCTCTGGCTTATTCTCTGTACCCCTAATTGCAGTCATGCCTATCACCAAAATCTCCTTTATTTCTGTGTTGACGAAGTTTTTAGAATACCTTCTGCAACTTTCTGAATATAATTTTCTGTATGGCTATTGTTGTTCTCCTTAAGCATCTGCATCCAAAATCGCAGTCTCTCCTTATTTTTTGAACTTCCTCCTGTTTCATCATCATCCCTTTCCACTTTGAATTATAGATTTCTGCTTGTTCTATGTATGGGAGCCTTAACTGTCTAGCTCTGAAATGTCCTTTCAAATCAAGTAATCCCAAACCACCTTGTTCTATTGGCAGGATCAACTTATATCACTTGACTCTTTCTGTCTTCCCCTCCTAGATAAAATCCTTCAACTCCTTATTAATTGCCATCCACAACTTCTCCTCTGGTTGATAAAAATATGCCTGACCTCTGTAAAATAACTCAAGTGACTAAAAACATTTTCATTGCTTGTATCTTGATATCCATAAAACAGAGCTTCCATTTTCTCAGTTTTTGAAATATCTTTTATTTAGTCTCTTATCACATATCCTTATCTTCCATAACAGAAAACCTTTTAATCCATACTCCTAAACACTTCATTTTATCATGTCCCCATAAATATGGGTATTGCTGGGCCAATTTGTGTGTGGGTACATAGTTTACAGCTATTGCTTTTATCTTCATCAATTTTGTATTCCAAAATAAAATTGAAACTGTCTCAGAATGTTCCACAACACTAAATTGTCCATTTCTAAGCAAAAACGAGCGACAAGTAATACAACCACAGCTGAGACAACACAGAATACACTGAAAAACTGAGTACAGAACCTGAAGGGATAGCAGAGTTCTTTCCACGATGTAAAATCCAAAACGGTCTGTTGAAAGCAGATATTTAATATCACCAAGATTAAAACTGCAACAAAAAAGAAATAGTCCTTTTCTTTTCATACGATAAGCACTTTCGATTGTTCTTCTCCCACATCTTTAACGATTTGAAGAAGAACAATCAAAAGCGCTTATTGAATAAAAAGAAAGGGACTATTTATTTTTTTATTATTATTTATTTTATTAATTTTAATAATCTTATCCAAATACTATATGAAAAATCTACTGCATATGTTAAACTGGGACCATATAGATCAGGCCCTACAACAATCAAAAAGGGAACTAAACAAGGTTGCCCTTTATCACCATTGTTATTTGCATTACTCATAGAACCCTTTGCAAATCAAATCAGATCAAACAATAACATAAAGGGCATTTGTATTAATAAAATGTTAAACCTTAAAATCCAACTCTTTGCTGATGACATACTATTAACTCTCTCAGATGCAAATGAGTCCTTGAATGCTCTATTTAACTCCATGAATAAATTTCAAAATATTTCAGGCTTAAAATTTAATGAAAACAAAACTAAAATTATGCCCTGTAATTGTAAAAAAAAAATAATATAAACAAAAGATTTTCCAAATATATAGCAACAGAAAGTAAATTATTATATCTGGGAATAAATCTACTCAATGAATTAACATATTCTCTAATATTTAACTATAATAAAATACTAGACAAAATAGAACAAACAATTGGTTACTGGAATAAATATATCTTTTCAACAGCAGACAGATTATATCTTATTAAAATAATCATATTTCCCAAAATATTATAATTAATACAAAATTTTTCATTGCCACCTCCCAAATATGTTATTCAAAGATACAATAAACTAATTTTAAAATTTTTATGGTTTCCAAATAAACCCCGTATAGCCTTAAATAAACATTTGCCAGATTGGGAAGATGGTGGAATTAATTTACCGGATATTGATTTATATATTACCTCATCTGTTATTAAAAACATAACACTATGGTTAAATAATTCATACACACCTATATGGAAACAAGCCCATGAGCAGATTTACATATAAATCAATTATAATCACATACAAGACAACTTAACAGTAATACCATCACCCCTTATATGGATGTTAAAAGATTATTTTTTAGGGAAAAGGAATAATATTAATAAATTGCCATCAAACTATGTAAGCTCTACACTTTCAGTGTTCAGAACATATATAAACAAAATACCAAATATTAATTATTGGATTTTTCTTATTTTCCCTATAGCTTTTACACCAAATATTCTAGATACATTCCAAATATCTAAAATAAATATACTTAAAGAAGAAACATTACTCTTTTGGCATCAACTTATAGAGAAAGGGAAAATTCTAACAAAGAAACAGATAATTTATAATTATAATATAAATAAAGACAATTGGCTGTTTTTACAAAATCTAAGGCATTTTCTTATAAATAAAATAGCACAAATGCAACCTTCAGTTAGACATGAAGCTCCAAAACTCATTGAATACCTTATTCTTATCACAAAACAGCCTTATCAGGGTACAGGTTATTTGTCTAATATCTATAAAATTGTTAAAAAAACAAAAAACTATCATGAAAAATCATACTGGGATTATTATACTTTAATAAACAACCATCCTCCACAGTTGAAGAAGAAAAAAGTAATATTCTAAAATCTTCCAAATTTTCTACATTATCAAAATACTGGCAATTATTCACTTGGAGATATCTACACAGAAGTTTCTATACACCACATAGGTTAGCCAAAATGTATTCTATTGAAGATCAATGTTGGAGATGCCATACCAAGATAAAAGCAGATTGGCAGCATGTTTTTTATGAATGTATATGTCTCAATATGTACTGGAAATCCATTAGCTATTTTTTCAGACTGTTTATAATGATAATTTTCAATTAACAAAGTCTTTAATTTTATTCAACTCTCCTATTCCAAACTGTGTACCAAAAAAGACACTAAAATCCTATGGTCACTATTGGCAATTTCACGTAAAATCATAACTATACACTGGAAAAATGAGGCTTCGCCTACGTTCAGGGAATTTGAGACTTTAACAACAACAGTTGCTCACATGGAAATATTAACAGTGAAAAACAGAACTAAAAGATCTACTTCTTACTATTACTCTTGGATGAAAGTACTGGAAATACTCGAAAAGATCGAAGAAGATATATCATCTTATGTTTCTAACTTTATATAATATAGAATTTCAATGTTATTTGCATAGACACCAATGTAAATAGTTATATAATGGTTTGAAGCTAGTAATGTTTTAGAATTGTAAATATGATATTTATCTTTATTTCATGTAATGTTTAAGACATCTTATTTGAAATAATAAAAAAAATATTTAGTGAAAAAAAAAGCTGAAGTTCCAGAAATATAAGCAATTTGAATTGTCACAAAAAGTCAGTTTTGTGAAACGTACTGTGAAAATGGTCCTACTCAATAACTGGAGAGAGGCAGAAAGACAGACCACTGATGTTTTGCCTTTAAATGAAGTGTCCAACACAAAGAGATCTGTTAAATTCTCAAGATATTGTAGACTTTTGGAGAAAACACACAGTATAGGGAATGTTCCACAGGTAATCAAAGTTCTCTTTTCTGAGGGACTACACAGGCCCTGTATTTTGACAATGTAATCCAGAAATATGAGATCTGGCTTCTCTGAACTGGAAGAAATCTGTGTACACTTGGCTTCATGGATGATAAACTAGATGAGCTAGCATCTTTTCAGCTGTATTATTGTTATGGTACATATATTAGAAGTAGCATATATTACTTTTACTTTTTCTTTGAAAGGAAAATATGATTGAATTGATTTCTTACTGATGATTTTTTCTCAGGCAATATTTTTCTTTCAGCCTCTTTCAGCAATTGCATCTCTTGAGCACCAACTCTGAAATTATTTTACTCTTTGACTTCTTTGCCTGTCAGTGCTGTCAGTGGGAACTTAGATATCTCTAGTTCTTTTTCCAGCAGTTCATCCATCTTTTGTAAATGTAGTCTACTTAATGTGTCTGTATATGTGCAGTTTATTGCTTGATATGTTGGCGACTTTCAGATCATAGTCCTGCAGATTAGGTAATGCCATCTGCAATCTTAGAGGCACCTCATACAAGGAAATATTGAATATGCTTTGCAAGATTTTGTGGCCTGTTTCCACCTGAAATTCTTTATCATAGATATATTCCCAGAGTTTTTCATACCTATGCACTGCTGCTACTTCTGGAAGGGCTATTGACCCGTAATCAACTGATTAATTCTCTTCTAGGATTACAGGTTCTATTACCATTCTGAATGGCAGCTACTTGTGATACAACTTGTTTATTCATGCCATTGCATTGTAATGCTGAAGAATCTTTTACCACTTTCCAAGTATCTCAAAATCCAGTTCCATTTCATTGCTCCATCCCAAGGCTGGACCTTGATCTAATAAGTTTTTAGGGGCATAATTATCTTAGATCTACTGAGTACAAACTTTGCAAGATACTGATTCACTTCAAGAAATCTCTGTAATGCCTGCATGTCTTTGAACCTTGGTGCACAGTTACATTGATTCTTTTTATGGGGGAGGTTTCAGATCCCTTATGTTAGACTATGACATACATATTTCAGACTTACTATTCTAATTTTACATTTGCTCTTATTTTGCATAAAATTGTGTTGCAATCTATTTTTCATCTTTACAATCTATTGTCATGATTGTCTTGGGTTTATCCCCATAGTAAGATATTGCCAATTATCTGTACAAAATTTCTAAGCCTTTAATTTCTTGATCAATAACTATTTGGAATACCTCTGGTACTGAGAGAATTCAAAGATAAAGTCTGAGGCATCTAATTTGTATTAAATATACATAGTTTAGAGAGTTGATCATTCAGCATTATTTGCCAGAAATGTCTAATTTGCATCTGATACTGAAAAAAAAAACATTTGCATTTGTCATTTTTCATATTGCTTTCTTCAGTTGTAAGCATTAGGTAGTGATCTTTCAAACTTAATCTGTTCAGATCTTGTAGAGCTGTAAAAATGTGTATCATCTTTTTTAATGAGTATAATATTCTCTCATTTTATTGAGTCTAATTGCTTTTTAATGATACCTAGGCTTTCTATTCTGTTTAATTCATGTTCCACTTTACTCCTGAATACGACAGGTACTTTTTTCAGTGCTTGACTTACTGCCACTACCTCAGGTTTTATTTGCATGTGATATTGTCTTGGCAAGAATCCTAGATCTATGAATAAATCAGCATAACCAGACAGCATAGTCATGCAGGATACCACTGCTATGGCTCTGCACAATTTGTGTCCTGTATCTGTGACACTGTGATTTTGAACACATGCAGTCTTCTTTGTTTTGGCAGTGTGGTTTTCACTTAATGCAAGTCACACAACCCACAAAATAATAGGGACAATCATTTATTTAAATGTAACTAGTTGAAAATGAGACTTTGTATTTCTTTACTAACATGTCAGCAGTTTCAGAAATAATGGTGACATGTAGCAGTCAGAACAGGTTAATAATGTATGCACTCCTCTCTTTCTCTCTCTGTCTCTCTCAAGTGCTGAACAGAACAAAAACTTTAAAAATATCTCCTGATAAGGTGCTGCACTGTGCACCAGTATAATTGAGTTTATTTCTTAGTAATGATTTTTTTCAGGCCACACTTTGTTCATTAATTTTCAGTTGTTCTTTCCAACAATTTGCTGCACACACCTGTTTTACTATTTTTGATGTATTTTAGTCTTCATAATATCAACCCTTTTCAATTTGAAAGTACCAGCAAACATTTCATTTTTATATTTCTGTTGATTAAAATGCAAACTTCTTTGAAATCACTTGTTTTTGCTATAACATGTTTTAGAAAAAAAATCTGCTTTTTAGCACAGATTCTGCAAGCTTCATTAAAAGCTGAGCAAAGAGCTCTGTTCTGTTTATTGCCATACAACCTGCAGACATGAATTTAGTGATGACATGTTTTTTTTTCTGAGATCCTTGTTGGATCCTTTTTTTGTTACAGTGCATTGTCACGCAGCTTTCTCTTTTACTTTAAGCATTTCTGCAATATATTCTGCCTTTATTTTCATGTCTGCATTATATTTGACTCACTTTTTATTTTACACAACTCAATTTCACTATTTATTTTTTTTTTATCTGTGCACTAGTTATTTCACTTACTTTTCACACACCCACAGCATTTGATAAAGTTAGGCCTACTTTTCTTGAAAACATGACTCCTGTTTCATAATTTCTTCTGCAACAAAATTTTCTCTTATTAGACAATTATGCATCTCATTCTTCAGGTGAGTAATAAATCTGGATCTATACTCTCTGGAAGACTTGTGATCTAGTAAAGAACAAACAGAGAATAAATGATAAACCCTTTGTGGCTGACAGTAATTGCTAGTTATCTCTGTGTGAGTATGCATTTCTTTTCATTAAGGAAAATAAAACATCTATCTTTAGGGAGTCTTCCACAGCAAAAATGCAAGAATATTACGCATTGAATTTCTTCAGATTTTTCAGCCAACCCACTTGCACTGAGGAATAAATCAAATTTCTAGATCCAAAACTTTTCTGCCAGATTACCTTCTATCAGTGCAAGTACTCCACAAGATTGCAGATGGGTATTTTTCAACTGAGAAGTATACTTCTGTATGTCACAATGCAGAATATCTTATTACTCATTCATTCAGTTTGGTAACTGGGGTAGAGCTCTGTCCTCACTGCATCAATTTCAGACTCAGCCCCAATATATAAAAATAACATTAAACAACTATTCAAGAGTTACATAGCAAACAGAAATGGGTGTTATAATTTATAGGGAACAAGCAAACAGGAATAAGTCATTTATTAAAAATGCAAATGACTATATGGACAATGAGAGAGTTTGGAGATTTACAGAGAAGAAATAGAGTATGAGTGATAAAATAAAAGGGAGAAAGCACATGAAGGTCAAATATATACAATAGGTAAGAACAGTAAAAGGGAATAAAGCACACAGAGGCCATTGTGTGTGTGTGTGTGTGTGTGTCTGTGTGTGTGTGTGTGTGTGTGTGTGTGTGTGTGTGTGTGTGTGTGTGTGTGTGTGTGTATATATTTACAATAAAGTATGACAGTAAATATGGGACAGAAAGAGGTGCCTGAAAGTGGTGGGGGAAAAGGGAGATTAGTTAAAGTGGTCAATATGAAAGAGTTTCCATTCAGTTTTGATATTCAGATGATCTATAAGCTGTGAATGGAAGGAGGAGTAAATAGAGAGGTATTTGCCATTGGAGGGGAAGCTTCCCAAAGTTTGTAGCTTAGGAGAAGGCATGGGTAGAGCAATGAAGTATGGAGTTTGCAAATGTGGCCCTGGGTGATTAAGACATCTCAGATTGTAAGTCAGACTTTGCCTGAATTTGTTAGAGAATCCTCTCTGAGGAGCTTAGAAAGTTGAGACCCTAGAAGGAGACTGGTGTGTTGTTGGACTAGAAGCCAAATGGTTTTATATAGACTATGACAGTAGTGTTCATACCTAGGGGAGTGTGTAATAAACCAGCAAATTGAATTAACTATGGTTTGAATGGTGGATACATTTTTCAGGGAGACAGCTGCAACTAGAGGAAGGACATATTCTAACAAAGCTATAAGGATGCGTTGACTTATAGCATTTCTGGCTGGTCTGGAGAGAAAACAGGAGATTTTATTGGACAAAAATTAAAGAGTGTTTATCTTTTTCCATGTATGGTTCAGATGCAGGTGAAAGGTAAGTGAGGAATCAAGCCAGATACCAAGATACATGAAGAAGTTGACTTGTTCAATGGGGTTGCTATGATGGCCATGGATAATAAGTTTGGGAATACTGTGGCATTTAGAAATGGTATCAAAAAGCATAGTTTTAGTTTTGGACATGGTGAAAATAATCTTTTTGTTACTGAGCCAATTAACAAGGGAAAAGAAATCTGCATGTAGGTGTTGTATGGCAGGGGAAGTGTGGTTGAAGCAATGTATTAGTATGTCGTCAGCATACAGCAAGATAGGAAGGTTTGAAAGGTAAAATGCACATTTATTAATGAATATGGAAACAAGGGGAACAAGAATGAAGCATTGAGGGACTCCTTTAAGGAAAAGGGTTGGAAGGAGAGCTGCTGTTGTGAAAATGCAGAGAAATGGCAGTTGAAGCAAATATAATTCTTCCACTTTTACATATATAGTTCTTCAATTCTTGCAGATGTTTCCATCACTTTGCCACCATGTCATATCAGAAGCCTTAACAGATAACACACAGACAGCAAATGTGGTGTAAAATCCAAGAAGTTTATTTTGCAAAACTGAATTTTCTGGAATGTCTTTCTGCCATGTGACATGCAGATCAAGTAGCTAGCTCATTAGCATTTAAAAGCATCTGCCCCACAGATAAAATACTAACTGCAAGGTTATGTTATTTCAGAGTAAAGGGAATACTTTGTTCTGTTAGAAAACTAGATATTCTCTTAAAGCATCTGAATGTCTGATTTGTTGGAAAACAAAGTATATATTCCCTACTCAAGGCAGATAAACCTCAGGATTAGCATATTTAATAAGTGGAAGTGTGAGATGAGTAGGTCTCCATAATGAAGGATGCAAGGGGACATGGTTTGCCTGCAAAACACAAGTGTTTCACAAGATATTTGACATTTAATTGCTATCTAAACATTTCAGTACAGCAATGTGCATTTGAATACTCAGATTTGCCAATATTATAGTTGTCAATCTCAAATGAGATCATCCTTTATGTAATAAGACAGATAGCACAGCTGGAGACTTACTGGGCAAAATAGTATGGGCAGGATGATCTTGCAAAGGTAGCAGCGATACTGCTATTTGCTGCACAACAAGTACAACATAATCATGCTGTGATACCTTTTCAACATTCTGTGGACCTGTATGCAGTGACATGTTGCTAACAGGCAAACAACGTATGTCCTCTAACATGCTGACTGGTACCAAAAGCAAAGTCGTGCATATGTATAAATTGCTGCCATGAAAAAGCAGTCACACTGCATAAAGCTATGGATTATGTGCACTAAATAAGCTATACATTAGACAGGATACCCTGTATGACAGAAAGTCAGTCATCCAGAATGTCACTGTATGTTGAAAACCCAGATCACAGAACAACATACAACCATACGGGCCAAATGTGAAATGGACTGTAACAACAGACAGTCATCACTGTGGACAATGCTTGCTGATGTTAAAGCAAGGGGTACACATTACCCTTCACAAGCCAGCATGTGACCAGATGGGTTACAGCCTGTTCACAGGGCTCACATGTAATAGAAGCTAGAGGGTCTGGTGCTCTTTTTGGTATAATCCTGCTGGCAATGGCAGCAGATGTCTCTGCAGATGCTCAATGAATGTGAGCCACTGCAACCAAGGAAACAATTTATTTTCATACTTACTGCACAAAGGCATCCTATATGTATTTACTGAGGTGTGTGGTACCCACACATTCTGCGTATTGCTCACCATATACAAGCACTAACATGTTACATACGCCATCAGTCGATGCATGATACCAATGGACAGCTTGAGTTAACTTTGCAACTCTGGTTCATAGTTATATCACTCATTTTAATTCCATCATGCAACAGATCAACAGTCTTGTTTAGGGAAAACAGGAGTGTTTTCTGGAAATACTGGTGGCATATGATTAGGTGAAAGTATATAGTGGTGGCAACCAATCTTAAATCATGTGCAGGTGCTGTAACTGAATTCTTCCATCACACAACTCCAAAGAGACACACACCCACATAAACTGCTAAAATGTTGCACAGTAGTACATGTCCTGTCATACAGCATAGGCGTGCCTACATCCATGCTTGCTTCTATGTAGCACTGGCAGTAGGTACTTATTTAGGTATGGAAAAAAAAAACAGTACAGATAATATGGATATTTTGGAAGAATTGACACACTCACTTTATGTCTGACACTACCTGGTGATGGTGTCATGGTCAGCATCATAGACACAAAGGCCCATATGATCCCTACAAGCTAGACATGGCTGTCATCATGGGACATAATCAATGATGGCACCCTCATCATCATTGTCATGACCAGCAACCATCTCAAGTACCAAACATAACTTCTACTCAACCTGCTCTTCTCCACTCCCAGTCATTCAGCTTTGGTGTCATTCTGCATCTCTGGAGCATCTAACTGAAATTCATCACAAGATGCTGCACTTGCCATCACTGTCTGCACAGCCTCATTCAGCTAGAAGCCAAATTGTACAACTTTGGTGCATTAATTACAAGGGAAGTTGAGCAGAACAAGATTCTATTTGATATATGCACCATATACAACACTGTACTTTTTATACAGTATGTATTCTACAGTGGGTCCCACATACCTGTCAACATGGATGGTGTCTTCTGGGCCACACTGCTATCTACAACAGAAGCATCCGCCATTGCAGGTTTATGGTGTTTGCCTGTTGACCAAAACATGGTGTGTGTACAGAACGATTAGAGGTGCCTCAGAGCATAGGATCTACAAGGCAAATCTGTCAAAGGAACATGAAGGTTCTGGTATCATCCACCCTCATATGGCATCTCCTATTTCTAGGGGAGAGACACAAGATAGACCTGTGGAGAATTTCTGGCTACCTATCCAGGTATCAAGGTTCAACTTAGAGGTTTATTAGTTTGTCTCTCTTTTTAATAGGAACAGTAGTTTACTCCACAGATGGTTTATTCACTAGGAGATTAATCTGTTTTGTCAGTGCATCCTGTTCATTTGATGGTGAAGATTTAAATCCTTAGTACAGTTGTTAGTGGTGGTGTTAATTTTGTGAAGGTGTAGGCGATCATGGAGGTAGGGTCCGTCATGGTTTTAAATCATAACTAAGTCACCACAGAGGAGTCTATAAGACTCAAGAGTATTGTGATAGGGATTCACATCTGTCTTGGTAAATAAGGGCCTATAGGCCAATGCTGCTTTTCAGTTAACATCCTTTAGGGATTTTTGAGTTGCTCAATGTATTTTGACAAATGCATGCCAAATAGGGCACTGTGCTCAGTAAGTGACTGATGAGAGGTAGGGGATGGCAACGTATTTTGATCTGAATAAAATGCATTATACATTTGTTGTGCCAGATAGAAGGATTGTTTGATTACTGTTGCAATATGCTGGCAAAAAGCTAGGGAATTTTCAATTACGTTACCTATATCTCTGATGACTAAATCAGTCTGGGAGGGGGGTGCTGTCTATGATATAGGTTGGGGAACAGTTTTATTTTCCAGATTTAACAATGTTATATTTTTCTTCACTTAGTTTAAGTCCATTTTCTTTACATTGGTTACTTGCAAGGTCTAGATCAGTGTTTTTCAACTTTTTTACAATTGGGGACCAGTAAAATTAGGGCAGGAATAAAAACCATATAGTAGTGGCCTTTAACTGTTCCTCATAAAATCTGGGTTTTTCTGGCAAATCTTTGAGGACTGAAGTTACTAAATAATGACAGACACTTATCCTTCAGACAGCACACACTAATGGGGGAAAACAGCTATTTTAGCATGTTTCTAAGTAATACAAGATATTGGGTCTTGTGTTACAAGTTATTTGTTAAATGGTGAGATGAGTGATTCACTCAGGCCTATTTCAGACTCTGTCCAGGTGTGAAAAAGAAGCATACATACCACAGTATATACATAACCATTGCTGGAGTACTAGGAGCACTGTGTCTGCTACATTTCTACAGTTCACCTTCCTCATATAAAATAACTACATCATGACCCACTTGATTTTTATTTATTATAGCATAACTCTCTCTACAGCTGATAAAAAAGGTTTAAACAGAGTGAGGTCACTGCCCCACACACAGAACTTAATTATAACAATGTTTAATTTACAAAACAGCTGGCAATACAGCAGTGCTAACACAGTCCCCAGCACTGATCATTACAGCAGTGTCCCAACCCGGATAATGAAGTGCAAGTTACTGTTCCTGAATAAAGAGAATATTATGTCAACCAGCACCTATAGAAGTCATGGATTGTACTTTGATGTAGCAGCAAATCTCAAGTAACACTCCTACACACTGGTGAACACTTTTCATGAAAATATATTCTTCCCATCCTCACAAAGGCACACAAAAATTCACACTTCTGTGTCAAAATGCACATTTTCTATGATAAACAAATTAAAAGTCACTTAAGTGCAGGACCAGAAGCACACTGATCATTCAGATACACAAACACATTAACTTCTTAACATAAGTATCAACCTATAGAAGTCTATGCAAGAATAGCAAGAATGCAACATTTCATTCTTAAACATTAATTCAACATCAGCATGCTGTGAATAAGGAAAGCATGTCTTGTAATGCTCTTTGCACTGACCTAATACACTTAGACTCTGCAATACTATCACACAAGGAAAACGTGCACAGTTAAACAATGTGTGCAGTCATGAGCCATCGATCAAAAAAATTGAAAAAAGAAAACGATGGTTCCACTGATCTCAGCAAAGTAGGAAGCACAAGACTCCTTTGTTGAAGAAACTGGCTACTTTAGGCTCTCTTCCTCATTCATGTGACCAAAGCTAAGTGGTCAACACAGTGAGGATAACAGTTTGCTCCAGATATGCCACTCACCGCACTGCGGATATTTCTCTTCATTTGCTGCTGCTTCGACCCCAAGCACAACCGGAGTGAAGTACTAGTGCCCAGAAGTTTCTTGATTCGAGATGTCAGAGTGGGATTGTTATCTGAGTTAGTAGTGCTCCCCTGAATGCTTCCACTAAGTTGGTAGACCCCAGCACCATTGCTGCTGCCCACATCTGCCATTGCTATAAATGACCCATACAGAAAATACTCCTGGCCATAATTGTGTAAAAAAAAAACAAAACAAAAAAAAAAAAAAAACAAATAGCAACAGCCACAACATTTTGAATATAGTTAGTCCACACAGCTCTTTCTTTCCCAGGTTAGACTACAATGGTTTAGAAACACCCAGCCTGAGATTTATTGGTGTAGTACCTATTCACAAGTTAACTTTACACAAAATACGTCAATTCATCAACGCAAAAGAGATACAAAAGTAGAGCACAGAATTAACAGCCCACCTATTCTACAGAGCCTGATTTTTAGAATTAAACTCAAAGTAAGCAAATGCACACTTTTTTGGGAGTGGAGCAGTAGTGGCTTTATGTCAGTTTGTCCCTGCAGTAGTCTACTGTTCCCACGGAACTATACTTTATTAGAATGTGTGGCTCCTATCTTTAAATATTTTGATACACAATTAACACTTTGTGCATACTGATGTGACTTCTAATTAGAAATTAGGGACATGTTCCTGCTGGGCTGTAAAGGTTGCTGTAAGAAGCACATTGGAACTACAAATCCCAGAAAGTACTGCTGGAAAAGGTGATGCTAAAATAAAAATGCTCTAAGTAGCAATAACTCTTTCACAGACTGGCAGGAAATTTCTGCTGAACTGGACCCAGTCTGTGGACCTGTAGTTGAGAAACACTGGTCTAGTTCATGCTATAATGAAGTGCTATCTGATGTTTAGTGAACATCAACACCTAGCTTGCTATCACTGGCAAATTTAGTTAGCCATAGGCCTGGATTATTGTTTTTTTGTGTCACAAAGGGTCCCAGCACAGAGTTATGAGGGATATCACTGGTAATCTTTTCACTTTTTGAGGTGGCTCCAGCTATTTTAATTATGGACATTTTGTCTGAAGGACAGTATGTTATCTACCTCACAATATAAGGGTTTATGCTTAAGTATTTTAAGTTTTCTTACAACACTAGAATGAGGAATCATGTCAAAGGCTTTAGCTAGACTAGGGTATATTGTATTAATTATATGGCCACCATCCAAAGAAGTTTATAGGTTGAGTAGGCATGGCCTAACTTTGATTAAGCTGAATTGGAAATGGTCCATAGAAATAAGCTTTCAAAATCCAAGTTCATAAAGACTGAAATTATATGTTCCATAGCACTGCAAATGAGACTATTTAGGTTAATCAGTCTATAGTTACAGGGATTTGAAGTAGTGCCACCAGCATATCAGGGCATACAATAGTTATTATCCATGATTCAGCAACATACCCAGTAAAGGTGTTTAGGATAAAAATGTTTAAAAGATGCACTGGTGTGTTGCATTTGATGGTAATATTTAGGTGTTCAGCAGTATTGCTGGGACACATGAATGCTTTGGAGAAGAAAGTTGAGATTTAATCCACGGCAATATTTGGAGGGGTTTAGGACACAAAGAGTTGAGGAATTTCTGTGAAGGTATCTGATGTGAAATTATCACTACATTTATCTCCGGGTATGTTGGCAATACCCTTTTGATTAGAATAGGTATTGTCCTTGTGGATTAGCTCAGAGCATTGTTTTCTTTAAGTACTAAAAGGCTGATTACAGAGAAAAGTGCTTAACTTCCATATTGGCCAGACAGGCTAAGCAAGTAAAGGTTACAAAAGATTGCCAGTTAGCATAGTTTTTTCTTAACTTGGCTGATATCTTAAATAACCACTACATGTAGAAAATGAAAAATAAATAAATACATATTTTGTATGTTACCATGAAGTTCTATACAGCCCAAAACTGCCTGTGCACAACAACTATTTATTAGTAATTTTGATTTTTTTTCATCTCTGAATGCCCTCATGGGTCAGACAAACTGATCTTGCTTTCTTATAAAGCCACTTCTTGCCCATAGTGCACTGTGATGGCTCAGCTGATGACACTGCAGTGACCTAGTCTGTTTTGTCAGATCACAAGCATATTCATGTAGAATGGAGGAAGTGAGAAATACTGTTAAGTCTGAAAACCTTTTTGCAGCGACTCTTGCATATTTGTTTCATACATATGTTTTACATCATCTGAGAAAAGTTCTTGCAAATGAATAAGAAATACTTGAGATAACATAACCTTTTGAAAATAGTATGTTGTGAGTTTCAGATCCAGTATTCCAGAGGGTCAGTGTGTCATATTTCATGTTTTGCAAAGCTCAGCTAATTAGTAAAGCTGCTGTGAGTAGTTATTAGGTTTATCTAACTTCAGTCTATAAAAGGCATAATAGATTTATGGCCCCAGGGAAGTGAAAGAATGTAGCTTCATATGACAGCACATCATCAAAGAATTGTAAATTCTGAGACTGAATATCTTTATGACCTTGGTAGGTTTGAAACAACAACGGAGAGTTACTGGTTCTTTGATGAGCATGTTTTCATTGGCAAAAGATTTTCAGATGTGATAGGTGAAGTAATGCAAGAGCAAGGGAGAAAAACCCTTAAAGAAAGCATCAAACAACATCATTCAGCTGCAACATAGCGTGCACTGTAGAAGGTAGTTTAGAAATGCCACAGAGTGGAAAACTGCTAAGATAAGTTTTCTGATATATGAAAGAATGGGATCATTATCTAGGAAAACAAAGGAAAGATTGTGTTTAGTGTGTAGTTGTCCTTTAATGCACTAGTAGGAAAACAATATGTATACTATACTGATACTTTAATGTACTAGAAGTAAAAACAATGTATAAGATTTGGAAGTGCTGGTAGGATCACAATTAATTTAAGATAATCAAGTGAAAAAAGACTGTGATATCACTGTATAAAGTGTACACATTCTACTAGGAATACAGTATATAGAGTACTCAAAGATGAAAAAGTTTGTTTTAAAAACAGTATACTTAAAGGACAGTAAAGCACAATATTAAATGTCGATGAAACAGCACGCATGGATGCCACTCAGCATTCTGTCAAGAGAGGAGTGGCTTAGATAAACACAGAAGTTAAGCCAAGGAGTTGATAAATGTGGATGCCACACAAAATGATATTAGTGTGTTTGCAAGCACAGGTGGCACACATAATGCAGCAATAATTTTCAAGGTAATTTGGAAAATAAATTTACACTGGTTAAAGAACAGCAGATAATGCTGTTTGGGAAATATACTTACATTGGATAGGCAATAACATATACAATGCAAGATTACAGCAATAAATTCAGAATATATGACTCACTTAACAGCAACTGGGCAGTATACAGATCTATTATACACACTGCAACAACAGCATGCAATTGAGGACAGCACTAGGTGAGACAGTGCCTCATGTATTATTCCTGCAAGAGTAGGCTAAAACCAGGGTAATGTCATGGGATAATAATTACAGGAGGTAAGAACTATAGGGACAAATCATAAGCCAAAACAGAAAACCAACTTCTTGATATTATGTACTGTGCCCTCACAACAGCTCTGTGCATAGTATATTTATTTCACTCGCTATAGGCTTGCAGTCAATCCTCTGGTTCAGGGTCACAAAAAGAGCAGACCAGCTCAACTTAAAGCAACACAGAAGAAACACAACACAGCATAAAAGAGTACATTGGTCATTTGAAACAGGCATTACTAAGTGACCAGTAGCAATCAGACACTCAGAAATAGGTCAGTTTACTTTCCCCTCACTAGAATCCAACTAAAGTCTTGAATTATATCTGAAAGATAATCAAAGCATAAATTAGCGTTTAGATCAGTGCAAGCATATTCAAAAATATATAAAAATTATTATCATGGTTGTTATGGATCTGGTCCTGCAGTCAATCTAATGGCTCAAGATTACAAACAGAAGTTGACCAGAGCAGCTTAATGCAGTCTAGTAAACTACAATATAGCACAAAAGGGCAAACTAGCCAACTGAAAAAAAGAAAAACTCTGCTTAGTGACATTCAGCAATCAGATAGTCAGAACAAAATACTTTTACTCTCCTCTCACCAGAGTAAGCATAAAACAGTGTTTAAATCAACACAAAAAAGAAGAGAAAAATAGTACACTAAATGTTATTCCATATATTATGGGTCTAGGTTTGCAACTGGTCTGATGGTTCAATGTCATTAAAGTAGACATGCACTCACTGCCATGCTCACTGTATGGCATATCATATAGGTAATGGATGCTACAGATGTAATTAGCTGGTTACGAACTGCAATGTGTATGCTGGAACACTGTCCAATCAGTGAAGTTGTAGTGGACAAGATGGCAATACTAGTGCCTATAATCTACAAATAGTTATTGCTATAGTTACCCAGACTGGATGCCTGTAAAAGATATGTAACCACAGCATGACAATTACACATACATGTGATACGACAAGGAACAAGTATATTATGCTCATTATGATTCCTTCAAGTTTGTTGTATACCTATAATTGTCACCTAGAGAAAAGGGAACTTATGTGGTGTGAAGGATGGGATCGGATTAGGTCTATTACCTGTAGCCTGATGGCATGCAGCCAGAGCCTTATGCTATCTCCTGCAAGCCTCTATTTCAAGAAACCAAGAAAGTATGTTTACTTATGACATAGTCTTGTAATTATATACCCAGCTAACCCTGCTAGGTGTTCTGTTTGCTCCCAGCCAAGCTTGCCAGCAGCAAACCCCCTTGCTCCTTTATCTCCTTTCTCTCCCTTGCCTAGTTCCCTCCTTAGCTTCTACTCATTCTCCCCTTAGTCTAGCTCAGTCCCCTGGAGCCCTGGTGTATTTTAGTGCAATTCTGCTTTTGTCCACTAGATGTCATCCTTTCTCCACCAGTATCTAATTCACTAGTATCTACTTCTACTTCACCTGCCCCTATTTCTCCCTTCTTATTCCCATCCCTTTCTTCCTTTTCCAAGTCCATCCTTTTCCACTATTCCTAGGCTACCTCCACTTACCTTGTGCCAGTCAGCATTCACTGATAGTTTTTCCATCCTCTACGGAACACTTTGTGTATCACGCTCCATTCGCCCTGCAGGCTCACTCCGCTCCCCTACCCTGCCCCCCATTTCCCACCCACCCCTAGTACATCTAAACTTATACCCTCATAATCACACCCCTCTACCAATCATCCACTCACTGAATCACTCCTACCACACCCCATTTATATACATTACTTCCCCTTCTTTCTAATCCTCTCCTATCCCACCTTATCTATCTTCCCTAGCTAATACCTACTCTTCTCCTAACACATATACTACACTTTCCTCTACCATGCCTCACAAATACCCATGTTCTCTTGCCCTCTTACTCCTGATCACTCTCAACACAGCTTACCTCCTAACCTCATATGAACAACCACTCCAATCACCTATTACCATACCTTCCAAACAAACACTAATAACTTTCCCTGCTCTAGCTATAACCTTCCCTTATACTCCATTCTATGCAATAAAAAAATACTATACCAATATTTCAAACCTCCACAAGACTACAAATTCAAATGTCTCCACTCATTAAAAGATGGCAACATCCACACTAACCCTGGCCCAAGCCCTACATCAACCCCCATAAACTACAATATTCACCATAAGATCCCACTACCAACAACAAATCCCTCCAAATCACTCTCAATAGCCCATCTCAACAAACATAGCATATGTAACAAAATACCACAAATTCATGCCCTCCTGGATGTCCAGCAATTTGATATTCTCTGCTTAACAGAAACATGGCTTAAACCTTCAATAAAAGACACTGAAATTATCCCCTCAGGTTACAGCATCATTAGACAAGATCGCTTAAATAAAAAAGGTGGAGGGGTTGCAATTATATATAAATCAGGACTGCAAATCAGCACAATAAATTATAATCTACCCGGTGATAGCAACATCGAAATAATTATTACCAAACTGATACTTAACTCCCATAAATCAGTTTACACCATCTGCTCCTACCTTCCCCCAGGAAAAAATCTGACTATATTAGAAAACCTACTGAATTGGCTTTCAACTAATCGCCCTCAAGAAACAAGATCGCTTAAATAAAAAAGGTGGAGGGGTTGCAATTATATATAAATCAGGGCTGCAAATCAGCAAAATGAATTATAATCTACCCGGTGATAGCAACATCAAAATAATTATTACCAAACTGATACTTAACTCCCATAAATCAGTTTACATCATCTGCTCCTACCTTCCCCAAGAAAAAATCTGACTATATTAGAAAACCTACTGAATTGGCTTTCAACTAATCTCCCTCAAGAAACAATTCTACTAGGAGACTTTAATATCGATTGGACTTTATGTAACAACACTAATCCTTCCTCCCATATTAACCTCTATGGCTTCTCACAGGCTATAAACACTCCTACCAGAACAAACAAATATTATCAGAAAAAAAACATCTTAGATTGGATTCTTACAAATTGTCCACATCAAAAATATACAATAGGAACCCTCCCAGATGACCTTAGTGACCACTCTCTCATATATATTATTAGAAATAAAACATCCTTAAATATCCCCTATGCAGTCAGGACCATCCGTAGCAAAAAACACCTTGACCAAGAACTGTTTCTAACTGAACTTTATCATTGTAACTGGTCTCCCCTAAAGTCTCTCCCTATAGATGAAGCTGTTAATTACTTTAATAACACCTTCCTAGCAATTTTAAACCAACATGCCCCAATCCGTTCCATAAGAATGAAAAATAAACCAGTCCCATGGCTCTCAAATCATACTAGGAAACTTATCCACAATAGAAACAAATTTTGGGCTAAATGGCGGTCCACAAAGAATTCAACTGATCACCAAATCTTTAGACAACACAGAAATATTACAAAAAAATCTATCCTACAAGACAAAAAGAACTTTTATATACAACTTCAGCAAACATCACTTAAATAACCACAAAAATTCTGGTCTACTATTAATTCACTTCTATCCCCAGGCAGAGTTGAATCACCCAATCCACTAGGCTCTAACCCAAACTGTCCAATGCAAACAGCCAATGCCTTTAACTCTTTCTTTACTACCACTATACTAAATCTAGCTAATCAGCAAAATCCAGATACATCTAACCTGCCCAAACCAAACTTTACTCCTCCTCCTTTTCACCTAGAACCTATACCTACCTCCTATATCTCCTCTCTACTTCAAAAACTAAAACCTAACACTCCCTCAGCTGACCAACTACCAGCCGAATACCTCAAAATAGGAACCAAAGCAATTGCCTACCCAGTCTCTATATTAATCAATAGAACCTTAACAGAAGGCCTAATCCCATCAATTTGGAAAATCTCCTACATTATTCCTCTCCACAAAGGTGGAGACTCTACTGAGTTCTCTAACTTCCGTCCCATTGCTCTACTCTCCCCACTTGCTAAAATTATGGAGAAATGTATCCATAAACAACTTATTACCCATCTACTTCAACATCAGCTCCTAGCTAACTGTCAACACGGATTTTGGCCATTTCATAGTACCACCACAGCCTTACTATCCTTTACTAACTGTATCAACAATAATCGTAACAATACTATTTTATCCTCTGCTTTCTTTGTTGATCTATCTAAAGCCTTCAAGATGGTCAATCATCAACTTCTCCTCCACTGACTGAAGTCCCTCTCCTTTGACCATCCTACAATGAACTGGTTCATATCCTATCTGGACAACCGAAAACAAGCAGTTCTCTGGCAGAACCATCTTTCTGACCTTCTTCCTACCTCTCTAGGTGTCCCACAAGGCTCTATTTTAGGTCCACTATTGTTTTCCATCTTTATAAATGACTTTCATCTCTCCATTCCACAGTCTATCTGTATCCAATATGCTGATGACTCCACTATCATTTGCTCTGCCTCATCTCAAACTGATCTTCATTCTCACACACAGAAAGCCTTCTCTACTATTGAAAAATGGTTCACTAACCACTGCCTTCTCCTTAACCCTAAAAAAAACAAATTGCTGCTCTTTACCCCAACTCATCTATCACCCCTTCCCCATTTCACACTTACATCTGAAGATGGTACCATTATCTCTCCAGACCCTACTACCAAACTGCTAGGAATTACTATTGACAATCAACTTAAGTTTGACTCTCATATAAATTCTACAATTAAATCTACTAATAAAAAACTTGGATCCCTCTACCACATTAAACCTTTCCTGACACCAACAACCAGAGCCACAATAGCCAGAACTCACTTAATCTCTACCCTGTTATATGCTTCCCCTATATATACAAATCTTTCCAAACATAACCTAAACAATCTAACTAAATCATACAATAATATTGCAAGATTTGCTACCAACTCTCCTTTTAGGACCCACCACTGTCAGAATCTAAAACAGTTAGGGTGGCTTGAATTACCACTACTATTACAATTTAATCAACTCACAATTGCCCACAAAGCCCTTTACCAACCTAGTAACACCCCAATTCTCTCTACCCTTATAAGACCTTATAATAATCTGAAGAATCTGCGCTCTGCCAACAAAATGTTGATTCGCATTTCCTTCTCAAATAACTTAGCAGGCAAATCTTTATTTTCAAACACAGTGGGTAAAATATGGAATCAACTACCAAACGATCTGACCACCCTCACCTCTCTCCCAATATTTAAAACCAAACTAAAACTCTTTCTCTCTAATCACTGGTTATGCTCTTGTAATAACCCAGACTAACTATCTTTTCTTTTCTTTCCCTTTTACAAACTATCTGACACTAACATACTTTTATTCTCTACCATACATCTCCACTTCTTATCATTTCATTACTACTACCCCTTCCATCTAGTCTTTGCACTCTCTTCACTAGTTACCTATAATCCTATTAACCTTATGCTTCTGTCTCATTCCTATTTTTGTTAACTCAGAACTTTTACTCTATACTAATGTCACTGCCTAACTAAGTTTTCCTTATATTGTCTCAATATGTTGTTTTTGAAATGTCTAGTGCTTCTATTGTAATGTCTAAATGCTATGCAATGTTTTTGTATATTGTTATTATACTGTATAACTGGAGCTTTTCTCCCCGGGCCTCCACTGAAAATGGACATGTATCCAGTTGGACAAACCCGGTAAACAAAAGTAAAATAAAAATAAAAATAAAAAATAATAAAAATAAATTTATAGCAGGACCATGCATACTACTGACATGGTTACAACTTGTCTGCACCATCCTTAAATTTCCTCAAATACAATGACATCAGCATTCAGCTGTGCCCAAAGGTAGCCTCTTTTAGCCTTCTGTCCACCTGAAGGACTGACTCATTTCTACATCTTAGATCTCTGATGGAATTCCAAGAATAAATCTCCAAAACTGCTTTTTTTCATTAACTTAGAATTAGTGGATTGGATATAAGAATAAGGTTTATAAGATCAATGCAGAACAAATAAAGTCCCTAGTCTGGACAGCATGGGAGTGAAGCATCATATAAAAAAAAAAACAGCTTGAAATATTGTTTTCAATGTGATTCATATATTTGCTCTTGACATTGCTTGACTTCAAAGTGTGATATTCAAATTTAGCAGGGCATCAATCCACCTTATCTAGAGGGTGATAGACCATCCTCTTTCACAGCCAGATTGAGGACTGTAATCTCTTCAATAAAGATGCGCATTCCCTTGCAGACAGAAGGAACTGTCCATCCTAAGGTAGTATGCTTGGACAGGACATGTCTCAGGGTAAAAGACTAATGTTATGTTCAAACACTTAATTTGCACATGTAATCCGTGCATATAGCAACATCATTCTAGATCATGTTTGGAGTTGTCAGAATATTTACTTTTGTCTTATTTGGCAAGTTTAACCTTTGGTCATATTTTAATTCAGTTGTTGTGTTCATGATTTTCCTACTTTATGTTGAGGGATAGCTATCTGGACTAGTTAATGAGATCCAAAAAATAGAACTGAGAACTGCTGGAAGACTTCTGGTTGCTCAAGTGAGAAAAATTCACCATGAGAAGGACTGGTACTTGGTACCTAATTGCTTGCCCAGACGCATCATTCAGGGTTGTAAAGGAAGGTTTCTTTCTGTTCTTGTGCTGAGTGAGTTACAGGACTAGAACTCTGCACTGATTGGTTGGTAGCTCTTCTTGGTGAGACCTGTCCTTTTCATTCCTCATGGAAATTTGCCCTTACAGGGTCCTGAAACTTCTGGTTTGATTGGCACACTGTTGGGTGTGGGGTCACAAACTTCATGGCAAAAGATTTCACCTGAGGGGAAAATCCTCCACTTGCAGGTTCAGCTCCTTTCAATGTCTCTAGTTTCTTTCCACTCCCTCTTCTTTCAAAAAGGTGTTACTTATTCATATTGAACACCTTTTTCTCCCCGTTCCATGCAGGTGTCCAGAGTTAGAAGTTACGTAGTGGGGTCACTGTACCCTACTGAAAGTGATGTTTCTTCTGATGGAGAATTTTCCTGGAATTTGCCAGTTCTGGATGGACTTGTTCATCCATATGCACTGGTTGAGTAAGGGTGTTTCAATTCCCTCCTCACTCTTGGGGAGGTAGTCTTAGGTGTTAGTGGCTATTCTGCCCACTGTGGCTGACATCAATTTTTGTTTTCACTTTTTAGAGTAATTGCTTGGCTGTTCTTGGTAGGCTTTAATGCTGTGATTTTGTGTCAGTATTACTCCCATTCCAGGATACTTTCCCCTGTTGCAGTTTTGGAGCAGAGCTCTTTTGTTTTTCTCAGCATTCTTGCATGTCTTGTTATGGTTACTTGGCTCCTTCCCTACAGGTGGTTTTTATTACTTGGAAATCAGCCCAACCATGGGAACTGTTAATGAGGGTCTTGATGTTTTACTAAATAAGTTGCTCTAGGTTGAGGCTTCCCTCTTGATGCATCAGTAATACCCTGCCTGCATACTTCTCAAGCTCTTAGTGCAAAAGGCCAAAAAATAGGAACACATTTTAAATATTGCTCTTATAAACTTAGAAAGTTGGTAGAATAACAGGATTCATATTAGCTTGCATTTTCTGAAGGATATGGAGTCTGAAACTCAAATGCATGTCATTATTTAGTGACTTCAATCCTCAGTGATTTGCCAGAAAACCACAACTTTTATGAGGAGCAGGCAAAAAAATATGGGCTTTCTGTAAAAATCTGGACAGTTGAGAGGTGTACTTGCCTGCCTTCATCCCACTGCATGTAGGAGGAAGTTTTTCCAGCAAGATGTAGCTGTTGGAATCTCTGTAATATGGGCATGTATACTTTTCAGTATCACTTGTTACCAATGGAGAACCAAACTTGTATGGTTGTTAAAATTATGAGGGCTATACATGATATTCTCAGGATTCCCAAAATAGTAGAATTACAGGTCCAAATGTGAAGGCATATGTACCTCAGACAAGTCTCTCTATTTTAAGGTACAATGATCTCAGATATAGGACAAATAAGTGACATGGTTTTGGAGGTTGCAGGTTCAGGGGCAAAGTCCTTTGTACAAATGCACAAGTAAGAGCATGTTTCAGACTATTTACTTGAATTGCAGTTTATTTTAAAGTGCTCATACTTACAATATGAGTCTTGCACATCTGAGAGGTTGTCACAAAGTCTTTATTATTATTAGTGATTTGCAAGAAGGTGCTCAATAATGGCTATGGAGTTAACTGGCAGGTATAGAGGAGCAGCATACTTATGTAGTCAAAGGTGACATGACATGCAACATCACTGAATCCTGCCATAGCCAGATGTTAGAACTTCCACAGAAGAAAATGCAGAGTGCTGATTGAACTGTTCAAGGGGGTCTTTTTTACAGACCATTTGTTATAGTAAGAATTATTTAATTCATGCAACTATAAGAATTCTGTAAATTTTGTCTAGTAGCAATGCTTACATTCTGGTAACTTTGTAAATATGGGGACAACTCCAAGTGTTTTGCAACAAAGAGCCGCTCACAGCTAACACATTCAGAAATTGTAATGTGGTGCAAAGGAGTAACTAAGAGCTGATATGACACTGTCAACACAGAGACATGATGCTGATCATAGCATTCCAAAATTGCATAATTTACTCTGATAATTATAGAATGAAACTAGCTGAGACTGAACTAGAGAGAGCCAAGAAAAAAAGTTTGTGGTCCTAATAAAAAGGGATCTGACAATACGTTTTTTAACAAAGCAAGCCTCCTACCTGTAGCACAACACCACAAACTGATAAATATAAACTTCAAGGGAGGTTGGGGTGCAAAATGCTTTGAAATCATTTTGGGATTTTTTTCTTGCTTATTCTTTATGATGACACATTGTGACTCATGCCTTTACAGTGCTAGGTGTGATACAGTTAATTGGTTGATATATATAGTGATCCCCCTGGCAATTCTTGTGTTTTCCCAAAACCAGCCATTGATTTCAGCTTAGCAGTATCACTGCTCACTTGGACAGTTAAGTAAGAAGATCATCATAATCATCAACTTACCAGTTTTATATTTCATAGTGTATACACTGAAGAAGGCATTGGCTGCCGAAACCGGACTGTCTTGGCTATTAAAGGGCTGTTTTCAGCCATTTATATGTATTTGACTTAGTATTTTTATTTGGTGACTTCTGGATCATATACTGCTGGCCTTGTGTTGTACATTCGAATGGTTTTGGCCGTGCATCTACCTACCTGCATAGCATCATGTTGGGTTATACTCAAGAGTACACCACCTCCATTATGTTGTTTTGCAGTGTCAGTTATCAATCTATCTGGTATAGGAATAGAACCTACTGCCTTCTACACCTAAGGCAAGTGTGCTGCCTGTTGTGCCACTGGCACAGATTATATAGTTTAAGGGAAGCCTTTATTTGTGGGAATGCCTGTACAAATGAATGCAAATATGTAACTGTAGATAATTACTTACTAATTCATATGCATTATTGGGGCTTTATTTAAATAAAGTAATTCAGAGGTGTATATTATAAGAAAGTCTGTACAGAATCATTAATTACTAATGATATGATCACAGAGGGAATGAATAAAAATAGGTTTAGATTGCTTGACACAATATTCTACCTTCCAAAAATCACAAAGGAAGCATTTATTTGCTATTTTGATTCTTGTTTCTACAAAAACCAGTATAGTGGTTCAATACATGTTTACTAAACAAAATTATAAAAAAATAAACTTTATATTATCTTTGAAAAAATGAACAAAATGGAAAATGATATTGTATAACATAAGTTGTAGGCTAGTGTATGTAAGAAGTTATACAATCCTGCCTTTATTAAAATTATCAGTAGAAGGTTCAGTAACTTTTAAACAGGAATATATTTGAATTCTGTTATGACAAAGATGTTATAAATATTTATGTTGATTATTTTGATTGTATACATTAACTTCTGACTGAAAGATTAGTTATTTTATGATTTTTTTTTCATTTTCTTTGGTAGTTTGTGAATGTTTTTGAGGAATTTACTCTGGGTTTTTTGCTGCCTCACTCAAACGGATCCCTATTATTTCATCGAAGAGTTACATCAGCAAACAGCATTTTGAATGGCTTTTTATTGAAGACACCATTCATCAAACTGTTCTGACTGAGATCGCATTACGATGGGTATCAAAAAATTTGCCCTTTTCCCACTGTAGTGCAAACTTGGAGTTGTTATATATAATTAGCAGGGGCTGTGAGGTTTCAATGAACATAATTTCCGATGACATGCCATTCAATGATGTACATCTTCGATGATATGATATAGAGCCATTCAAACCACTTTTTTCCAGAAGACCTTTTCAAAGATGAACAACTGCAGTCCATTTCTTCCTATTTCTTCCTCTAATGAGACAAGGTGGTTGGCTTTGTTTAAGGTGTTGCTTTTTTTCAATAAGTTACATATTATACACTTAGAAGAAATAAACATTTTAATTCTTGATAGAAATACTAGCTGTAACTTTATTTTATTCTGATTTAGTATTTTAATAAGTCTCTAGCCAGCATTGTTCCCTTTTTTCTAAAGTTTTTTTTCAAGCAAAATCATTAACAAATCTAATAGTATTTTGGCCTATTTTTATTGCTGATTTCAGCCAAGCTATCTTTATAACCAGTCCTTTGTCTATAAATTATAAAAAAATGACCAGAGTACATCTTGGAATTGTTGGGAGATTATCTGATAGTGGATTTCCAATTACTTTATATGCTCTTTCTATTCTTCATAATAAACCTTCTTGCAAATATCATATCTGAGGAATCTAAGAAATTAAAATGAAATGGGCAATTTGTTTAGTCTTTTCCCACAATCTGCATATGCTTATTTTGTAACTTCTCTTTCCCTATCTTTGCTCTGCTTTAGAAGAAACTGTGTGATTCTCTTTTTTCAGTCTTAATTCATGTAAGATAAAGCATACTCCATGTCATGTATCTGAACATTGTGTTTTTCAACTATAGATGCTACTTGTTCTATTTGATTCATATAGTTATCTTGAATATTATAAAACTTAGTTTGAACATTTTATCCAAAAAATGTGTAGTGGAACCTGGATTAAATCCAAAGTTATGTAACAACAAGATATCCAGAGGCCGAGGAATACAAAACTCTTCATTAAAACAAAAAAATGGTAAGCACTTTCGTGGTCATCCGCTTCTTCAGACCATACTACAAACAAAAGGATACAAGCCTTAAAAACAGCATTTAAACCAATCACAGATAAAACCAATTAGATACCTAGTGTAGTATGCTTTTCTTCTTCAGTGCTGGTTTTAAAGAAACAGCACTGTTTAAACCAGGGGGCATGTTAGCTCTGAGGTCAATAATCCATCTTAGTTCTGCATATTTAGTGTTGTTTGTCATATCACCCTCTCTTGTACTTGCATAAACAATTTGTAAAACCAAAAACTTAAACAATGTGAATCACCTGCTTTTTGTACATGTTTAACTAATGCATTAGTCAATTTTAAATTACGAATGTCATTGAAATGTTCCATCACCCTCTCTTTTAAAGTTCTGTTACACTTTTCAATATAGAAACAGTCACAGGAGCAGCATTTTGCCAGGTAGACAATATTCTTAGTCAGACAATCAGCATAAAAAGAAATTCCAGTTGACACAGTGTTCTAGGGTGCATTATAACACTTGAAGACCATACATATTTTCAAATTCTACAGGATCTACATGCAAATGTGCCCTTACATTCTGAAACAGGAAAAGGGACCTGTGTTTATTTATAACATAATCTGCAATTTAAGGACTTGCTATTCTTGAAAGTGAAGTGGGGTTGTGTGCCCACTGCCTTACACACCTCTGGTCTGTCAGTAGAATGGGCCAATTTCTTTTCACAATTTCGCATACCCTACTTACATCACTAGAGTAGGTGAGGGTAACCCTTATAGTATTCTCCAATCAATTTTCTTGACCTTTAGTTGTTAACTCTTCTCACCTTTCTAAAAAATAAGATCATGTGTTAACACAGTCACTGCTCTTTGTATATGCTATAGCTCTCTCTATATCACCTATCCTACAGCCTCTGTCCAACTAAGGAAGACAGCAGAAGAAGAGACTCTAATTGTATCAGAATACAATATTTAGTATGGTTCTGTTAGGGAGAAGGCAAAGATGCAATAGGATCAATGTCAAAAATAAAAATGATGATGGCAGATATGAGAATGCTATTATTTATTGTTAGTAGATTGAAGTCTGTTTCTGAAACTTGATGGGTGCAGAGGTGAATAAAATGGTGGACAGTTGGTGTTTGCTATCCAGATAGGCTGCAAATGGTTGAGTTTTTTGGGAATGGAGGTTATTTTGACATTCATGGAATAAGAGTATTCTGATATAGTGACGTTAGGTAAAAGAGATATATAATATTTGTAGAATATGCAATTTCCAAACACATAGAATGCCACTGGTTGATGTCACTAGTGTAGAAGAAAGGAGGAGTGTAGTGGTACCATTCTGAGTCGACCAGGGAGGAGGGAGGTAAGGTTTGGTAAGACTAGGCTTTTATGAAGTGTAAGTAAAAAGGTTTATGATTCATTATTTTGACAGTGATTTGTTAGGGTATCATTGAAGAAGGGAGGGCAGTTTGGAGTAAGCAGGTACAAGGCTAGAAAATGAACTGCTAGGTGATGCTGAGCTGAGAAGTTTATGCAGTCTGGAGTAGACTCATTACAGGATCATTTTTATGAGGAGGATCAATTATGTTTTTGGGAAGTGTTCTGCATGAACGGATTGATGGAGACTGTATACATTTGTTTCTGATAATTTGGTTTAATAGGTTAATGAAAGGGAAAAGGAAAAAGTAAGATTAGAAATGTCAGAAAATTTATGAAAACATATATACATTAGTGTTAAACAGGTATGCAGATGTGAAGTAGCACAGTCAGGAGAGTTCTAGTGATCTGTAAATGAATGGTAGGCATATTTGAAATGGTGGGTGAAATTTAAGTACATGTACGACATACAGCACATAAAGAGGCTTTTAAAAAGAGTGGTTGAATGAATATCAAAAGGGTTCAGAATGTCTGAATCACTGATAAGAAGAGGTTCCAGGGTGCTACTGAAAGACATAAGGTAGATAAGGAGTTGAATATTGTACAAATATTCAGAGTAAAAAGAGGAGCTGACCCAGTTTAGTATAGTACAGAGGAAGAATGTTGATGGTTTATGGATATTTTATGAAGAAGAAAGAGAACTGAAAGAAATTAGAAGAGTGTTGGTATAAAGGAAGAGAAGAATATGAATGACCTTCTAAAACAAATGTCAAGGCAATGTGAGATTTGGGTAAGAGAGGTCTACACTAAAAACATGGAAAATATTATTTGAAAAATGTTGGAAGAGGATAAAAATGTAGATAAAGGTAAACTATGACAGCAAGGATGAGTCATATATTTTATAAAAAAAATGTAGCATACTGTTTCATATTTTTGTTAGGTTGCTAAATGTATATTTCTGAAAAAGGACAAAGGTTCAGGAGGAGTGTATGGAGGGGTCATTATGGTTTTGGTATAGGTTCATAGGTTCATAGGTTCATAGGTTTATACTAGGCTATCTGCCTGAGGGCATTTACAAGCCTAGCCCATAGTTTTGTGGCTTACGCCACCCCTTTAGTATGGGGAACTATACCCATTATTTTGCTGTGCCTCTGTCGAGCAGTGACACTGAGGTAATCCCTGGGGTATATCTGTGATCTCCCATCCATTGGTCAAGATTTCTCTTGAACAAGGCCAGCGAGGTGCTCTGCCTCACATATACCGGGATTTTGTTCCACAGCATAGGGAGTCTTTGGGTGATGAATCTATCCCTCCAGCACGTCCTATTAATAGCCGTGTCGAGGTTTAAGTCTCCCGCCCTTGTGGCTCTGATGGATCTAGATTTATTGAGGTGAAGCATATTCATCAAATCTGGGTTTGACATGGCCTTGTATGTCAGGCACAGGTCACCTCTGAGCAAGCGGTAAGCAACTGAATAGAGCTGAAGTTCTTTCAGTCGGGCAGCATAGGACAGATTTTTGAGACGCTTTATCCTTTTGGTGAGGAACTTTTGTGGCCTCTCTAGCTGCTGCAAGTGTCGAGTCAGATACATTCCGAATGGGGCATTGTACTCAATCATTGGTCTGATGAGTGATGAGTATAGGGAAACTATGACCTCCCTTGATCTAGATGTGAATCCCTTCATGATAAGGTGGGCAATGTAGAAGGTCTTCCTAACTACTTTAGCTACATGGGTGTCGAATGACAGGCTGCTGTCAACCTGAGTCCCCAGGTCCCTAATAACTTCTTCTGTGCTCAGTGGATTGCCAACTATATGGTAGCTAGGGGTAACCTTGTTTTTCCCGAAGGGTATGACTATGCATTTTTTGGCATTTAACTTTAGGCCATGGCTCTGGCACCAGTTATCCGTTTCTGTGAGACCCTTCTGAAGGATATCTGTGTCAGATGTGTTTTCGACTACGGCGCCCAGTTTGCAGTCATCTGCAAACTTTGTCAGCCATAATCCTCCTGTGTTTGCTTGTACTTGAGTAGATGCCAAACAAGAGTGGCCCCAGGACTGAGCCCTGCGGGACACCACTTGTGACAGGCTTAGAGTCTGACATGGCGCCAGCAACTCTGACCCTGTGGGTTCTGTCACTCAGCCAGTTTGCAACCCATCTTGTGATGTATGGGTTAACATTTAAGCTGATGAGTTTTTCAATGATACCGAGTGGGGTATTGTATCGAAGCTTAGCCAGATCGAGGTAGGCTGTATGGACTGCCTTTCCCTCATCAATGGCTTTGGTGACTGTTTGAAAAAGTCAACCAAGTTTAAAAGGCATGATCTGCCTTTGACAAAGCCAAACTGGGTTGGATCCAAAGTCTGCAAATTCCCTATGTCTTTATTTATCAGATCCATTATGATCCTCTCCATCGCTTTGCACATAAGGCTTCTCTATCTAATGGGCGGTAATTTCCAGGGTCGGTGGAGGCACCGCCTTTATGAAGTGGGACCACTGTCGCAGTCGCCACTCCTGGAGTGCGTATCCAGAGGTGAGACTATGATTAAACAGCTGTCCTAGCTGTGGGTTTAATTCCTCGTTGAGTTCGTGGAGCACACAGCCGGGGACACCATCAGGTCCCATGGATGCTGTGTTTTTTGCTTTGGAGAGAGCAGTTCTCACTTGGGCGTTAGAGATGTTTGGGGGGCTGCAATCGTTTGGTATAGATATCTCTCCTTTTGGGGGGGGGAGTTTGCACTGAACCTGTCAGCCAGTATGTTGGCAATGTCTGGAGGATCAGTAATCTTCACATTATTTTGAACTAGTTCTGAGCATATCTGGGAGTTTCCTCCCAGGTTTCTAACATAGCTAAAGAAGGCCTTATGATTGTCTTTTGAGTCTTTAGCTATTTTTCTCTCAAAGTTTGCTTTGGATGATTTTATGAGAGCTCTTAGTTTTTTACTTGTAGTGATCAAAGGTGTCTTACCTTTTAAGGATTTACTCTATCTTGTAGTAGCTTCCTCCTTTTGTTGTAGAGTTTGTTTATGGCTGGGGTCCACCAGACTGGATGCTTGCCTTTGGTACAGAGAGTCTTTGTTTTGCTTGGGATTGCCTTATCCATGCAGTCCTGTAGGTGCTGGTAGAAGGCATTTGTAAGTGATTCAGCGGCTTGGGTACTGTTTTCCGCCGGCTCGGGGGCCTTAAAGGAGACCACACTAGTCTTTAGAAGTGTGAAGTCGGCTTTCGAGAAGTTCTTTACTGTGGTCTTTTTTATTTCAGGTGGGGGTGGGATGAGGACCTCCAGCGAGATTAGTTTGTGATCTGATCTCACCAGTGAGGGGTATACTTCTGGTGTTGAACATTGTGCTCCCATGTTCGTGATGATGAGATCAAGTATGTTTTCTCCTCTTATGGGGATGGTGACCAGTTGTTCCATGGCGTTTGAGTTTATGAATTCCAGGAACTTTTGGGCTAGGGTGTTTGGGCTTGAGTAGTGTTCCCAGTCTATATTAGGGTAATTGAAGTCACCTAGTATGATGGTGTTTGGGGATACATTTATCCCCTCCAGTGTTTTCAGGAAAGCCATGTGAGGTTCCTGAGTTTGTGAGGGTGGCCTGTAACATGCTACAATTTGCATAGCAGTCTTGCCTATGGTTAATTGCACCTGGATGGTCTCCGATGCATCGTGTGTTGCCACCAATCTTGAGGTGTGGGTGTCCTTGATGAATATGGATACCCCCCCTCCTTTTTTGGTATTGTCCGGATTTTGGGGCCGGAACGCATGGTATGAGGTAAAACCTGATAGTGCTGGGGTGCTCTCAGGAGCCTTGAACCAGGTTTCTGTCACAGCACAGACATCGATGTTCTCCATACTGAGAAGGGCCTCGAGTGCGTGCATTTTGAGATTGAGACTTCTGGCATTGAGCAGCATTACCCTTAGTTTTTTTCCATTTTTTGTTCTAGGGTGGTAGGTTTAGAATTTGAGCCTTGCCTAAAAAAGGCACTATAGGGGTGGCAAGAGCCTTTGCCAATATCCGGAATCCCAGGGGTGACAGGTGCAAGCCGTCCCTTGCGAAGCAGCGTGGCTTGTCCAGCATGTCATCCCAGGCAGACAGACATTGGATCCCCTTTGAATGACACCAGAGTTTAAGCCAATTGTTAAAGCTGATCATCTTATCTCTGTATTGTGGCATCATTCTTGGTGAAGGTAGGATACTGCTCAAGGTCAGGGTCATACCTGCCTGGGCTACATAATCAGAGAGCTCCTCAATGTCTCTTTTCATGTAGTCCAAGGAGGTGCGTCTCAGGTCGTTTACACCAGCGTGGACAATGACTGAGTCGTATTTGTACCTGCTGTTGAGAGACCTGAGTGCTTGCGTTATGTGGAGGATTCTAGCGCCCGACAGGCAGCTTACTGTAACCCTCTCCTTACTCAGTCTGGTGGGGGGGCGTCAGTGTGTCTGACTATGGAGTCACCAATGACTAGTGTGTCTGGCATTGTGTTTGGCCTTAAGGGCTGTGACTGTTTGACACTCTGACTGTGAGGTCTATGTGTTGCAGGTGTTGTGTTCTGAGGTGGTAGTTGTTTGGGTGTCTGCTTTGGTGGCCTCTGCTGTTTTGGTAGATTTTTGATCAGAGCCTCCGAGTATGTCTTTGTGTGTTTATGTGTATGATTTGAGGTTGTGATGGTACTATGTGAGACTGGGTCTATAGTGTGTGTGGTAACCTTCTCCTCCTGTCTGGTCTTGCCAGTCCTATGTTGAGAGAGCTCAGCCTCCAGTTTTGCATCTCTCGCATGTATTTGTGTTTTGTATAATGATGCAAGGTAAGATATTAATACCTGGAGGTTGGCATCACTTTTGAAGACTAACTACAAGGATTTTGGCAAAAAGGTGCTGCAAATGAGTTAAGTGTGTGCTGTAGAATGGCTTCAACAAAGTAAGTTATAATTAGTCCTGGGATAGATATCAGAGAAGTAATGAGGTGAATAAAGATTTTGTTGAAAAAAAAATATGAAGGAGGATGAAAAATTGAGAATTATATTTTCAGTGGATGTAGTTAAGGCATTTGACTCCATAGATTAGGAGATTGTTGTAGTTTTTAGTGATTAAGGTTCATTTGATATGTTTGCAAAAAGATTTGTAGGAGATATGTATCTACATTTTCACCTATTTTGAGTTATTTGGAACAGTGATTGTCGATGAGAACAGGGGTCAAGTGGGGATGTGGACTTAGCCTAGAATTTTTTTATCTATGTATAAGCAGAATAGTGAGAAATATTAACATTAAAAGAAGTAAGGATTAAGGTGCTGCATGTAAAGACAGATACTTTCCTCTAATCCATGTTGTTAATCTATGTAGCTAATGCTAGTGATATGGTTTTGCTATGTGAGGATATGCAGACAGTGGGAGAGTGTTTGTTAGTTAAATGAGGAAAATTTAGGATAGGGGTTGACAAGGATACAGTTGATTAGGAATAATGGCAGGGGTTTTGGATGAGAGTAGTGAGAGATTAGATTTTTGCAAAAATACATTGTTTGGGGATAAAATCTAGGAATAGATTCATTAGGAAGGAACAGGAAGAAGAGGTGGAAAAGATTGAGAATAACAGGTGATATGGAAGAGTTGCAATATGTAGTTAAGGGCATTATTTAGCTGCAGTTTACATGTTTGGTACCTTGTGAAATAAAATATAAGATTTTAGAGATATGCTTCAGTACCCTGTGTCTGTACTCTGCTTTAATGTAATCCAGAAGAGAGATGTGGACAAGATGGGTGTATACAGATAGCACAAGTAGTATGTTGTCTCAAGTCTTTGGTTCAAGATTGCTACAAAAACTCCGACAGATGTTTGGGACAACAGGAAAAAAATACCTTGTTTTTTGTAAAGTCATTCACTGTTTTCAAATACTTAATATACTATTACTTTTTGTGTAATAAATTAAAGATAGATAAGAAACTGTACTTAAGAAAAGCAATAAAGATACAATAAGAGAGGTTATTAAGGAAATGTCAATGTAAGAAAAATATAGATAAGATGAGGGAATACAGAAAAGTATTTAAGAAAACCTTTCATGTAATCTAGATTTTTGTATGGTATAATGTGCAGTTTCTGCTTTTTGTAATTTGATTTCTTCAATAAATACCCGTTGTACTACAGTAAGGACAGATGGTATGTTAGTTTCATTAGAGGTATATACCAGTTACTAAGAAATAATAAACAGGTATTTTCTGGACTTATGGAGTCAAAGTTAATAGGCTGTAATACTTAAAACCATACAGAAGTGGAGTAATAAAGATATTAAGGAAAGCTGTTATGAATTTTTGGAGATGGCCCATAGGAGGCTGTAAGTCAAAAGACAAATGTTATATAGGGGATGAGGACATGAGAAAACTTGAAGAATATTTTTTCTTTCTTAGTGTTATAGAACTAAAGAGTTTTAGCTCGGAGGGACTGGGATTTCTTTAGGTGTAGCATGTCCAACAGCTCTGGGTTTGACATAGCTTTATATGTTAGGCAGAGATCACCTCGGAGTAGGTGATATGCTACGGAGTAAAGCTGGAGTTTTTTGAGGCGGTCAATGTAGGGCATTTGTTTGAATCCAGAAATCCTCTTTGTGAGGTACTTCTGTGGCCTTTCCAGTTGCTGCAGATGTCTTGTGAGGTACATTCCAAAAGGGGAGTTGTACTCTATAATGGGTCTAATGAGTGTTGAGTAGAGGGGAACAATGACCTCTTTTTTCCTGGATGAGAATCCTTTTATGATGAGGTGTGCCACGTAGAAGGACTTCCTGACTACTGTGGCGATGTGACTATTAAAGGAGAGACTACTGTCCACCTGGGTCCCAAGGTCTCTTATCATGCATTCGGTGTTAAGTAGATTGATGCCTATGTGGTAGATCATGGGTACAGAGATTTTACCAAAGGGGATGACACTGCACTTTTTGGCACTGAGCTTGAGGCCATGGCTTTGACCATCAGGCATCTGTCTCAGCGAGGCCCTTCTGTAGGATGTCCACATCATTTGGGGACTTGACTATGGCTCCTAGTTTGCAGTCATCTGCGAACTTCATTAACCAGAGGCCTTCTGTGTTAGCCTGTACTTCAGAGAAGTAGATACCAAACAGGAGAGGTCCCAGGATGGAACCCTGTGGTACTCCACTTGTCACTACTTTGAGGTCAGATTTGGAGTCTGCAACTTTTACAGTGTGGGTTCTGTCAGTGAGCCAGTTGGCAACCCATCTTGTGACGTAGGGATTTATACCTAGTTTAGTGAGTTTAGCTATAATTCCAGAATGGGGAATGATGTCGAAAGCCTTGGCAAGGTCAAAATAGGCTGTGTGAACCACCTTACCCTCATCTACAGCTATGGCGACTGACTCAAAGAAGTCGATCAGGTTCAGGAGGCATGATCTGCCTTTCACAAACCCAAACTGGGTGGGATCAAGAGTTTGGTGGTTACCAATGTCTTTGTTTATGAGTTCCATGATGATACGTTCCATGGCCTTGCAGACCAGGCTCGTCAGGTTAATAGGTCGATAGTTCCCAGAATCAGTGGTGGCTCCCCCTTTGTGGAGTGAGATAACTCTTGCTGTGCACCATTCAGTGGGCACAAAGCCTGATGCAAGGCTATTATTGAACATGGTGCTTAAGTGGGGAGCCAGTTCATTCTGACGTTCGTGTAAAACGCAGCCTGGGATGTTGTCCGGTCCCATGGATGCTGTGTTTTTGGTTTTAGAGAGTGTAGCTTTTACTTGCTTAGTTGTGATTACAGGGACTCTGCATTCTTCCTGTATAGATATGGGCCCTTTAGGGGGTGAGAGGGGGATAAATTTAGCACTGAACCTATCTGCCAGGATGTTGGCAATATCAGTTGGTTCTGTAATTTTCTTGTCTTTGTGCTGTAACTCAGAGCAGATCTGGGTGTTGCCACCGAGATTCTTGACATAGCTATAGAATGCTTTATGGTTGTCCTTGGAATTAGTGGCAATTTTGTTTTCGTAGCTAGCTTTGCAGGATCTTATAAGAGATCTCAGTTTCTTACTGAGGCTGACCAGGGAGCTCCTCCACTCATGGGATTTTACTCTCTTTTGCAACAGTTTCTTCCTTCTGTTGTACAGTTTGTTTATGGCAGGGGACCACTAGATTGGCATCCGTTTTTTGGAGGATAGCGTCTTGGTTCTGTTTGGGATAGCATGATCCATGCACTCGTGTAAGTGCTTATAGAGTGAATTTGTGCAGGATTCAGCAGTTGTAACTGTATTGTCCATCTGCATGGGTGTCATGAAGTTCACCACTACTGTCTTAAGAAGCATGAGGTTGGCTTTGGAGAAATGTTTTACTGTGGTTTCCTTAATGGGGGGTGGGGGCGGGATGTGGATATCAAGGGTGATTATATTATGGTCAGATCGGACCAACAAGGAGTTGACTTCAGATGTGGAACACTGGTCACTCATGTTGGTAATGACTAGATCTAGGATATTGTTGCCCCTGGTGGGGGTGCGGATAAGTTGATCCAGGGCATTGGAGTTTATGAATTCCAGAAAGCGTTGAGCTAAGGAGTTGGTACACGAGTAGTTTTCCCAGTAAATGGTGGGGTAGTTGAAGTCGCCCATTATTAGGGTGTTTGGTTGAACCCTAATATTTTCCAGTCCATCAAGAAAAGAGGAGTGGGAATCCTGGGACATGGTGGGGGATCTATAACAAGCTACAATTTGGATTGCAGTTTTGCCCAGAGTTAGTTGCACTTGGATAACCTCGGATGCATTATGCTGAGCAACTAGCCTGGAGGTGTGGATATCCTTAATGAATATGGACACACCTCCACCTTTGGTGTTTCGGTTCAGGTTACATGGGCGAAAAGTGTGGTATGAGTTATAGCCTGGTGGTGCAGGGGTGCTCTCTGGAGGCTTGAACCAGGTCTCAGTCACTGCACAGATATCGATGTTCTCCATTTTAAGGCGTGCCTCGAGTGAGTGCATTTTGAGATTTAGACTTGTAGCATTGAGTAGCAATACCCTCAGCTTTTGCTTGCCTGTTCCTGTTATGGTGGTGAATTTGTTATTTGAACCTTGCCTAAAAAAGGCACTATAAGGGCAGCAAGAGCCTTAGCCAGTATCCGGAATCCCAGGGGCGACAGGTGCAGGCCATCTGTGACAAAGCATCATGGTCTGTCAACCATGTCATCCCACGCAGACAGATACTGGATCCCCTTAGAATGACACCAGAAGCTTAGCCAATTGTTGAAGTCAATCATTTTATCCTTGTACTGCATTCGAACACCTAATTATTGAAGCCACTGTTCAGCGAACAGTGGCTTTTAACTGGGGCCAACTAGAGGTTGGCCACCATCTGGAATTTGCCCTTTTGCCCACTGTAGGGCAATATTGGAGTTGGTATATTTAGATAAGGGGGAGTGGGGGGCACAGACCCCCACCTTGGCAGGTTTTTAATTTTTTTTATTTGCGGTCGCTCGGTTGGCTAACCGCTTGTGTTAAAAGCTGCCATTCACTGAAACGTGGCTTCGATAATTGTTTAACAAATGGGTATTAACTGAATACCCATTTGAAGAAATGTCATAGACCCATTATATTATATTATATCATATTATATTATATTATTATATTATATTATATTACTGTCATCTGGGTGAGACATTAAACCAAGGTCCCATCTGTTTGAGTTGGTGGTAGCTCAACGGGATATAAAAGACCCCGGAGTACCCATCAAAAAGAGTAAAGGAAGTAAGATGATGCCCAGGCCAAATTTCCAATCATAGTATAAATAACACCTTGGGTCTCCCTGGAAAGAGTACACTAGCCTAATGGGTCTGAACTAGTCAACATGGGATAGATAGATAGAGACAGATCCTTTATCTCTAATTGTATGAGATGTAGTAAATGAAAACCTATACAGGCTGATTGGTATGCTGCTGAGCTCGTCAGAATTGATTTACTTTGACTAGGGACCAGGGATCTTAAAGGGACATATGATTTGTCTAGGACTGCATAGCAATGAAGTAGTAGCTGATCAGACTCACTCTGAAGTCAACAGCTTTAGGGCTCAGCACCTGAAAATTATACCATATTAGCCCATCTTTTAAATTACATGACTTTCTGGAAGATATAGCATAAAATATCAACTTCAGTATCTCTTTTGCATTAAACTAGAATTGTTTGTGGGTACTGTGCATTGCACAATATGTCAAAACAGTATTGTATGATTTCTCTCCCATTAGAATTTGCACAGCCAGGATAGCTCCTAAAATGCTGCTTTCCCTATTGCTTACTTTGACAATATATTCTAGCATCACAAAACTATATTTGGGAGCATTTGTTTCACCAAAATATGTCAAAACAAGTTTT